>NW_017675868.1:7005-12821 GCF_001879085.1 Nicotiana attenuata | reverse complement strand
TCCTCCTCCAAGTCCTGTCCAGAACAAGAACAAAGGAAAAATGGAAAACACAAGTGCTAGAAAGGAGATTGAAAGAGAGGAAACTTCTCAAGGTACCCCAATTGCTAAGGGAACTGCTGCTCATCTTGAACAAAAATTGCTGAAATTCCAGGAAGAGTTGGACCAAGTTCGGAACTTGGCAAGCCTATCATTCTCTCTTGCTGCTCCTGATGCCAACACCCAGAATCCCGCACCTCCACAAAACACCCTGCAACCACAAATACAGCCTGCTCACGTCCAAACCTGCAACACATGCAACAACACTCCATTGCTCATTCCCGAGCCACCAAACACCATAAACGACCACCTCCATAACACTCCTGTCTTTGTGGAAACTGTACCTCACTACACCCAACCGATCTCAAATGCACCTGAGTCTGATGACAAAGACTCCCTCATCAGGAACTTGGCAGCCGAGCTTAAGAAGTTAACCAGTCGGGTCCAGGGTGTCGAAGGTAGCAAAGGCATTGAGGGGCTGAACTATGAAAACTTGTGACTTACGGAGGGGTACAAACCTCCCAAGTTCGAAATGTTTGATGGATCCGGAGATCCCAGAGTTCACCTGAGGACCTATTGCGACAAGTTAGTTGGGGTTGGAAGAGATGAGAAAATCCGCATGAAGCTCTTCATGAGGAGCTTGAAGGGAGATGCACTATCCTGGTATATCAGTCAGGACCCCAGGAAATAGACGAGTTGGGTAAGCATGGCATCGGACTTCATGGATAGATTCCGGTTCAATACCGAGAACGCCCCGGATGTGTTCTACATACAGAATTTGAAGAAGAAGCCCACCGAAACATTCTGCGAGTATGCTACTCGTTGGAGGTCAGAAGCTGCCAAGGTCAGGCCGACCCTGGAAGAAGAACAAATGAATAGGTTCTTCGTCCGGGCTCAGGATCCCCAATATTATGAAAGGTTGATGCTGATCGAGGGTCAAAAGTTCTCGGATATCATCAAACTCGGAGAAAGTATTGAAGAGGGCATCAAGAATGGTATGGTAACAAATCTTGAAGCATTGCAAGCCACAAATAAAGCTTTACAAACTGGTGGCGCTTCCAAGAAGAAAGATGTAAGTGCCGTGATGATCGCACAGGGAGCCAAGTCACCACCAAAATACCACACCTACCCATCACCTCCACTTACATATCAGCCTATCCCAAATTACCAAGCACCCGCACCTTCCTATCCACCTCCCGTTTACTAGTCCTCTCCACCTCTCACATGTCAACCCACTTCACCCAGATACTCTCAACCAGCACCTGTTTACCAAGCTTATAACACTCAACCCTCTCACTACCAGTCACCACCCACTCACCAAAATTTTCCAAGGCCCAGACCAAGTTTCGACCGAAAACCTCCCAGACAATACACAGTCATCGCAGAACCAATTGACCAGCTATATGAAAGACTTAAAGCCGCCAGTTACGTCACTCCCATCCCAGCCAAAGCTCTAGAAAATCCCTCCCAATGGGTCAACCCCAACAAGACCTGTGCGTGTCACTCCGGCATGAAAGGACACACCCTTGACGAGTGTCGTTCATTGAAAGATAAGATTCATACCCTGATCGACAACAAGGTCATCGTAGCAAAGGAGCCTGCTCCTAATGTCCGCAACAACCCTCTGCCTGACCACAAAGGTGGAGACGTTCATGTGATTGAGGTCGAGGATGATTGGGACCCTAAAGGGTCGATAGGTTTGATTGCTGAAGGGGATGAACCAAAAAAGCCGGCAGTTACCCTCAACCCAATTATTGTACAGAATCAGCCCTCCAAGGACGACGAAGTAAATATGTATGTACCACTTGAATTTGAAGCGCCTCCTTCTGCAAATGCGTCTGGGCCGATCGAGGTTGAATTTGGGGTTCCGAAGACACCTGCACCCTTTGAAAATGCTGTGTTACCACCAAGGGTGCCTATTCCGGTAGTAATGACTGACGTAACACCGCTCCACTCAAACGCCATACCCTGGGATTACACTGCGAAGCTAGGAGGAAAGGAAAGACAAAGACAGGAGAAGCGATTGCCGCACAAGGAATGACTAGAACAGGGAGGGTCTACACCCCAGAACACCTAGCCGAATCCAGTAAGCAAGCTCCGGGATGTCCCATTGAGACTGGGCCCGACGACCTTTAGAGGAAAATACAGGCTAAGGAATATTCGGTCGCTGAACAGTTGAACAAAACGCCGGCATAGATATCTACCTGGCCCTGCAGCAAAGTTCAGACGCTCACAAGAATGCCCTGATGAAGATACTGAGCGAAGCCTATGTGCCCAGCAATATAACCGGGGGTGAGATGGCGAATATGGTGGGGCAAGTGCTGGAAAGCCATAAAATAACCTTCCATGAAGACGAGTTGCCACCAGAAGGTTTGAGCCACAACAAGGCACTGCACATCACCGTACAATGCGAAGATTACTTCATAACCAGAGTCCTAATCGATGGAGGGTCCAGCCTCAACATATGTCCACTTGTAACTCTCAGAACTCTGGGAAAAAGCCTACACGAGATCAAAGACGGGGCTATCAATGTCAAAGCCTTCGATGGATCCCAAAGATCTACTATTGGAGAAATTAGCATGTGCTTGCAAATGGGGCCAACGTGGTTCGACGTCGACTTCCAAGTAATAGACGTCCCGGCATCCTACAACTTGCTGTTAGGACACCCCTGGATCCACGCTGCCGGAGCTGTAGCATCGACCCTGCATCAGGCGGTAAAATTCGAATGGAATCACCAGGAAGTGATCATTCATGGCGACGGTAGTAATCCCATATGTAGTCGCCAGACCATCCCAATGATCGGGGGCAGAAGGAGATACCACCACATCGAAAGGGTCAACGCTGTGGACAAAGACAAATGGTGGGACAACAAGGTTGAAAGCATCTTAAATTGGTGTGGGTACGAACCTGGAAAGGGACTCGGCAAGAATCTCCAGGGGATCACTGAGCCCATCACACTGAAAAAGCATGGCACTACTTTTGGCTTAGGGTACGGCTATACTTGGGAAGAATTCCAGAACTGGTCGCCACCATGGCGCGGCCCCTACTATCCATTGGAGTTTCCGATACCTAGCCTGGATCAAACCTTCCAGCTAGCAGATACTATATATGGGTCCGAAGAAGATGAAACATTGGCAACCATGAAGAATTTGTTCCTAGAGGATGATGATATGGACTGTTGTGTTCTTTTTGAGGAGGAGGGGGAGGAAAGCCCTTCCATACAAGCCGCAAGAAAAGGATACCGCCTCAGCAATTGGTCAATTAGGACCGTCAGGGCCCGGAAGGCTTCGGGGTAGCAAGGCTAAACAAAAGCACCATGAATTTCATTTTTAGCTCACTCTACTAGTTGATTTTCTTTCCGCACGTCTTTTATTTCGAAAAAGAGCTCCGATGTTTCAAACAATTACAGATTCAGTCAAAGCATTTCATTTTATCATATATATCTCGCTTATTATTTTCTCCGTCATTTACTCTATTTTATACAGCATTACTATTACTTATCTTGACGATGAACCAACGACTGTGACTTGCAACGAAACAACGCAACAAAAGGACATAGATTCAGAAGAAGATGAAATACCTGAAGAGGTCGTTAGAGAAGTTTAGAATTTTGAGAACAGACCTAAGTCCAACCTGGAAGAAACTGAGTTCATTAATTTGGGAGATACAGAGAACGTCAAAAGAAACTCGCATCAGTGTTCACCTGTCACCATCACGAAAAGGAGAATATATGAAATTTTTGAAAGGGTATGAGGACATATTTTCCTGGTCGTATGATGATATGACTGGCCTCAGCACATCCATTGTAGCTCATAAACTGCCAACAGACCCGACTTGTCCGCCAGTAAAGCAGAAGCTCAGGAAATTCAAACCCGACATGAGTTTGAAAATCAAAGAAGAGGTCACTAAGCAAGTCAAAGCCAAGGTTCTCAGGGTAGTGGAATATCCGACATGGTTAGCCAACATCGTGCCAGTACCAAAGAAGGACGGGAAGGTCAGAATCTGTGTCGACTACCGGGATCTCAACCGGGCCAGTCCCAAAGACGACTTCCCATTGCCAAACATACACATTCTCATCGACAACTGTGCCAAGCATGAGTTGCAGTCTTTTGTTGATTGTTTCGCGGGTATCATCAGATATGGATGGATGAGGAGGATGCAGAGAAAACGGCTTTCATCACGCCGTGGGGAATGTATTGCTACAAAATGATACCATTTGGGTTGAAGAATGCTGGCGCCACCTACATGAGAGCCATGACTACTATCTTTCATGACATGATACACAAGGAGATTTAAGTATATGTGGATGACGTCATCGTCAAATCCAAGAAAGCTGCTGATCATATGGAAGATCTAAGAAAATTCTTCAACAGACCGAGAAGGTACAATCTGAAATTGAATCCTGCCAAATGTGCATTCGGGGTTCCTGCCGGAAAACTGCTGGGTTTCATCGTAAGCCGTCGAGGAATAGAATTGGACCCATCAAAGATCAAAGCCATCCAAGAATTTCCACCGCCAAAGAAAAGAAGGACGTGATGAGTTTCTTGGGAAGACTCAACTATATCAGCCGGTTCATAGCCCAGTCCACAGTCATTTGTGAACCCATTTTTAAATTGCTAAAGAAAGACGCTGCTACTAGATGGACCGACGATTGTCAGAAAGCCTTCGACAGAATCAAGGAATACCTGTCAACGCCACCAGTCTTGGTTCCGCCCGAGCCAGGAAGGCCCCTATTGCTTTATCTTGCAGTTTTGGATGAAGCGTTCGGTTGGTGTTCTAGGGAAACATGATAAAATGGGAAGAAAGGAGCAGGCCATCTACTATCTCAGTAAGGGTTTACCCCGTACGAGGCCCGGTATTCCTTATTAGAACGCACTTGTTGTGCTCTAACTTGGGTAGCTCAGAAATTGAGGCATTATTTCTTTGCCTACACTACCTATCTCATATCCAGGATGGACCCGTTGAAGTATATCTTTCAGAAACCCATGCCCGCTGGCAAGCTCGCCAAGTGGCAAATCTTGTTGAGTGAGTTCGACATTGTTTACGTGACTTAGAAAGCAGTTAAGGGCCAGGCCATAGCAGATCACCTCGTTGAGAACCCTATCGGCGGAGAATACGAACCCCTGAAAACGTATTTTCCTGATGAAGAAGTGTCCTTTGTAGGAGAAGACATTGCAGAATCCTACGAGGGTTGGAGGTTGTTTTTCGACGGGGCCGCCAATTTTAAAGGAGTTGGCATAGGGGCCGTCCTAGTATCAGAAACCGGCCAGCATTACCCGGTATCCGCCAAACTCAGGTTCCCTTGCACAAATAATATGGCCGAATACGAAGCTTGCATCCTGGGACTCAATATGGCCATTGACATGAACATTCAAGAGCTACTAGTGATCGGGGACTCAGACCTGCTCATACATCAAGTCCAAGAAGAATGGGCCACCAAAAACTCTAAGATACTTCCCTATTTGCACCACATACAAAAGTTAAGGAAAAGATTCACAAAGACCGAATTTCAGCATGTCCCCAGGGTTCAGAATGAGTTCGCTGACGCACTAGCTACCCTATCATCCATGATCCAACATCCAGACACAAATTTCATTGATCCCATCCCAGTAAGGATTTATGATCAGCCAGCTTATTGTGCCAACGTTGAGGAAGAAGCGGACGGAAAGCCATGGTTCCACGACATCAAAAGGTACCTAACAACAGGGGAGTATCCAGAACTCGCCAATGCCACTAAGAAGCGCACACTTCGGAGATTATCCAACAACTTCTTTCACAGC
>NW_017675868.1:0-4109 GCF_001879085.1 Nicotiana attenuata | reverse complement strand
TCCGACGGAAACTTGCATCATGTTTTAGTTTATGCACAATATACGCCTATATTGCTCACTTGCAAGTACACCGGCTACAATGGCCGTCTCAGCAGGAGCGGTCCCGCTCCGGTTCTCGCAGCTGATCAGCTTCCCAAATACCTCTTGCCTCTCCAAAAGCATCACGTCCGTCCTTTCGAATCTCCATCGGCATGTTCCGTCAATGGTTCCTGAACTACATACGGCCTGATTCCTGTAAAACCAGGGATATGTAGGCAGCTCAGAAACCAGAGCTCGGTCAAATTCTTTGAAAATCGCCACTTCCGGTCCAAATTGGCTATCATATCTTTACCCGACAACTCTTTCATCCTTCCCGGGTAAAGAGGAGCAGCCGTTGGAAGTGACTGCCATCTCTTTCCATTCCTCAATCAACCTCGCGTTCTTCTCATGTATTTCCCGGTGCTCATTTTCAGAGTCGTGGACCCTTTTGCGTAGCCTATTGTACTTGACCTGAGTTTCAGCTTCCTCATCTATGATTTTGTTCCCTCGACCGGTCCCTGGTGTCACCATCTGTTGATACCCAATTTTTCCCTAAGTATTTTTATGTACTCAAAATATCCTCAAAATAGCATATACATGCATATATAAGCATTCCCAAGAGTTTTGGTATTTTTCCTTATTTTAAATCAATTTATTGTCTATTTTAACAGTACAAAATCCAATAATTATTCCCAAAATTATCATTTTTGTGAATAACTTATTTTATTCTCATAATTACACCAAATATAATTAAGGTAATTTTTTGTATATTTTTACAAATTTGTTTGGTATTTTTAAAGCTAATTGCATATAAAGGCAATTATAGCCTATTTTACGATTAATAGTGTTTTATAATTGTAAAATTAGTTCTAATATTTTTAAATTAATACATATGTATTATTAATTGGTTCAGCATCTTCAATTTTCTTCTAAAATCATTTTCACTATTTTTATAAAATAACAGGGGAAAACTGGCTATTTCAGTTTTGGCCACATTTCATTTCAATTATAGCCTCAATTTCATTTTTTATCTTAAACCCAATTGACCCCAATCCTAATGCCCAATTGGGCCAGCCCAATTCCAATTTAACCCAACCCCTGACCCATTAAACTAAACCCGCCTGGGATCCCTTTAAATCCAGGCCATTGATCCTTTTGATCAACGGCCACAAATAACCCTTTCCTTTTAATTCCAAACGACCTAACCCTAACCCTCATTTCTCTCTGACAGCCGCCCCCCAAACTCTCTCCTTCTCTCAAACTCTCCCTAGCACTCGAAACCCTAATCGCCTCCGCCGTCTTCTCCGAGCAATCTTATCGGAGTCCATGGCTTCTCCGGCCATGGACATCCTGTGCTTACCTTCCTTTCCCCCAAACCGTGGTTGTTCGAGATTTCGAGGCCTGACCTCGATAAAGTCCGTTCAGATCCGTTGTAGATCTGTGGTTCTATGGCTTCTCCGGCCATGTCCCGGTGTGTTCGAGCTTTAAGAGCCTAGCTATGGCTCAGATCTGTTCGAGACCAGACCCTTTCCACGCCTTCTCATTTCTAGGGTTTCTCAGAAACCCTAAACTATTCGAGGTTCTTTCTTTGTTTATTTGCCTAGATCTGTGTTGAACCTATGCTACATTTGACGTTTTGAGTGTTTTCCCCAAATTCCTTTTCAAAATCGTTGGTTTTTCAAAATTAGGGTTTCTGAAAGTCTTTCGATTCTTGTTGTTCTTTTCTTTTAGATGTTCGTCTGTATTATGCTCGTATGTTTTCCTCCTCTATTACGCATGTATTGTCTTTCTACTTTTATATGTATGCTCACATGATTGGTCTGTTTTTCTCACTCTTCTACCATGCATATTTACTACTGAGTTTCTTGATGTTTTGCTTTCCTGAACTATGTTCGTGTTCTTGTTAAGCATGTTTTCTTAAATGCCAAAGTTTTTCTGAGCATGTTCTTCATGCCTTAAAGTGGTTTCCTTTCTTTGATTGTTTCAAGCCCGCCATTGTATTTGCCTGATTCTCATGAGACTCCTTGAGTCTGTTCACTTGCCTTCTCGTTTCTGTGTTTGATTCGATGGGGAAACCCTAGAATTTGGGGGTTTTTCTTGGTAAATTGAATTAGGGTTCCACTTTGGGGACCCTGTACCTTCAGACTCACTATGAGTCTCTGGTTGAACTCGTATTCTTTTGTTTACGATTCTAAACACTTGAATGTTAAACTCTTCTGTATGAATTGTTTGCTTTATATGCAAGAAGCTCCTTTTCCAAGGTTTGGTGATTGCTTGATTGATTTTGGATCCCTTTGATAGGGTCTTGATTGATTGCCACTGATTTTCTTTGGTTAAGCCCTCTTTACCTATTTCTGGTTTGGTTCATTCGATTTAAACTTAGTACTTTGATTTTGTTAATTATTTGATTGATTCCCTTTCCTTTCTCTTTACAAATCAAGTACTATTGAAACCTGTGAGCACGTGATTTTTGCCCTATATGAATTACCCCCATAAATTCAAAACAAAACAACTCATTTTCATTATTTGCAATTGATGGATTTTGGTGGCATTTCTTGTTAATTGTTTGCATTTGTTTGTGCACGTTTATTATTGTTTAAATCATGAAAAATACAAAAATACTTGGCATTCGTTTAGGATTTAGTTTCATATCTTAGAATTAATTAGTAGTGAAGGGAAAAGCAAAGGAAATAACAAAAATGGTCTTTTGCATTTTTAGTTTTAATTTGCCTTAATTTGTGTAATTGGAATTTAAGAGATATAATTTTAGGCTCAATTTGGTTTTGGTTTTAATTTAGCATTTCATAAAAAAATCAGAAAAAATAAAAATATATATAAAATAAATAAATAAAATACAAAAGAAAAGAAGAGAAAAAAAAAATAAATTGAGAATTTGAAAAATTAAATAGGCTGGTGTGCAACCTGGGCCAAAATGGTTTAGCCCAAATGAAATCCAACCCCAAATACCCAATGAACCGGCCCAGTTCCACCCCTTACCCGATCCGGTCCAGCCCCAATACCCCAAACGACGTAGTTTTGGCTAGGATTAATCCTGGTCGTCGAGGTTTGATGATCGGACGGTTGGGAAGCCTGGGTCACTTAATATTTAAGTGTCCAAACGCACCCCCCTACCCCCCTCGTCTCCCGTCTCTCACACCCAAACCCTAGAGATTCTCAGGCCACCACCCTCCGCCGCTGTCCGCCGCCGGAAATCGCCTACGGCGGCGGCGGAGTTCCAACCGCCTCCAAATTAACACCCTTAAATCCTTTTCTCCTCCTCTTTCCATATCTGGCCTTAGATTCACTCAAAACACCGTCGAACTGCTCGAATATTGGATCAAAAAAGCTCCGGCCAAGACGCAAAGTCATCCAAATCCAACCAAATGAACACCCTAGGACCGCCCTGTTCTCCTCTTTCAAACCCCCCAAACCCTGTCCTTCGAATCCAACCAGAAATGCTCGAATATTGATTTGAAGTTTTCCGGCCATGATGTCACTCCGTCCAAACCACGCCAAATTAGCACCAAATCATCCCCGTCCTTCCCTCATCCTATATCCGTCCTCCTTCCCTTTCGAATATCGACCAAGTTTCCCAAATTTTGAATCTAAGAATTGAATTGAGGATTGATCCGGAACTCGAGCATGCAAGGCCCTTCTCTGGTTTCCTTGGTCCTAAGCCTGCCCCAGGCTAATGCTTTTATCAGTGCCTGGACAAAGAAAGGGTGTTTTACATTGTAGCGGAGGGTTAAATTAGAAGTTCAACTTTGAATCCGAGTCGGTGGGTAAGCTCTCTTTTTGCTTCATCTTCTTTTTCTCTCTTCATCGTATACTTGGCCTTTTGCTTCATCTCTTCTTTTTGTTTGTGTAATCAAACTGCTATTCGAACAAGGTTGCAAATTAAATTGAGTTTGTCACTCTGCTATATTGTTTGTTCATAGTTTGCGTTCAAATCCTGATTTCTTTACCTCTTAATTACCTTTATGATTGTATGATTTAGAGTGTTAGGTTTTGATTAATCTTGTTAATACTGTCCTGCCTCGATCTTTTCTAGTTTGATTTTGTGTTGATTTATGAGCTACTTTTGATAATCT
>NW_017675867.1:52419-57560 GCF_001879085.1 Nicotiana attenuata | reverse complement strand
TATATATATTTCTGGTGGTCTTTTGGACATAGAGGCACAGCTATGGCGGGGACTTTACGATGAGCTGCATCTATGTTACGATCTACAGCATACGGAGTCTCCATAAGAATTATTTACATTTTTCCTATCTAACTTCAGACAGATGTTGTATTATTATTGTACCTCTAGTAGATGCTCATACACTTGTGACAACAAATTTTGGGGGTGTTCTAGAAAATATTTATCGATTGCTTCATATTGATACACTTTTACATATTGTTTTAATTAAACTATACGTAACTACGATTCATTGTAATGCGTTGACCTCTCTATCTAAATAAGATTCATGATTTTGAAAATAATAAATTGAATAATTAATGGGCAGTTCGCTGTTGGCTTGTCCAACGGCGGCGTTAGGCGTCATCACGACCTATAGTGGATTTTGGAGTTGTGACACTGTTAAACCAACAGGTTTGGCATCAAAGTTTCATTCACCAAATTGTTCAATTTTTTCATTAGTCATCTATTTCTCATTGTTTCCTAGAATCTACTTGCTTATCAGATCTTTGTCCGAAAAGGTTAGAATTTGAAGATGACCAGCGTTTAATTGAGTATTAATTTTTATGGCTTGCATACAGTTTACTTTAGTTCTAATTTTTACGGCCTTACTTTTTTATATTTTTCTTTTGCCTTTGTTTATTGTTGTGCAATTTGGTGAATGAAACTTCTTAAAAATGCTTCATAATCTACATAATTTATTCGCAATTTAAATGGTTAGCTTGGCAACTCTAAATCAAGAAAAATTAGGTTTTTGGTGTGTTCATGGAGAACAAAGAGAAGGATTTGGGGTTAAAGTTTGCTGTAATAGCCTTTCTCATGCTGCTATCTGCTAAGGAAAATCTCTATGCAACCATGTTCTGTACAAAATTTCTTCCCTAAAATTAAAGCATAGCAACGACAAAACATTCGTTGATGATGGTTTGTTTTGACGTTGTATGATCTAAATGCTTGCAACCTTTTTTACAACAATAACCTAGTGATCTTGCAACATTTTCTCTTACAAGGAAAAATGCAGTCGATGATCTTAAATTTGTTTGAAAATTATTTTTAAACGACCACGTTTGAAAGGATCTTAGTTAAACTGAAGCATGTAACATGTTATAAAACTATTAAATAAGACGTTGTTGCTCCATAAATCTGCTCATGTCCACTTTACGGAAAGTGCCTAAATTAAAGTATTTTATATTAATTCTACCAATATCCGCGTGTGTAGATATACGTGTTGTAAGCAGTCAATCCGTTTGGACATAAGAAATTTTTTCTTTTTTTTTCAAAAAAATTTTACTTTTTTCCGAAATCAGCGTTTGTTTATAAAATTTCAATTTTCACTTGAATATGCATCCTAGAAATTTTCGAAAATTTGAAAAACTCCAAAAACCTATTTTTCGAAATTTTCACTCACAAAACTTCAAAAATAACCCAAAATTATATTTATGTCTAAATAACTCTAAATTTCAAATACCATTTTTACTTGAAAAAAAATTCCCCCCTATTTAGGAATTTTACAATTCTTATGTCCAAACGTCCACTTAATTATAGGAATCTGAAATTTTTTGTCCGGAAAAGGGCCAGAACTAACCCTGAAGTATAGTTTCAGGGTTAAAAATATTCTCCGTCCACCTATCGGGCTATTGGTATCCCTAACGTTATTTCCCAAGCCCTTACATGCCACTCCGAC
This sequence comes from Nicotiana attenuata, assembly GCF_001879085.1. Classification (NCBI taxonomy): domain Eukaryota; kingdom Viridiplantae; phylum Streptophyta; class Magnoliopsida; order Solanales; family Solanaceae; genus Nicotiana; species Nicotiana attenuata. The sequence goes on along the minus strand of NW_017675867.1, from coordinate 55,843 downwards.
TAACAACTCGTAATTTAAAAAAGGTTAATGACTAATTACGTGGAAATTTCTCATTGGCCTATTTTGAAATGAGAGACCTCTTTACATATCCGATTTGGTGAACCGTACCTGCCACAAAAAACCAACCTGCTGCGACCCAAAAGCAAATAAAGCACGAATTTCACCCACTTTAACCCTTATTCTACTCAGCCATCGTCTTCTCTCCTGTTTAGGCAATTTCATAATCCCAAAAATGTCTACCACTTTATAGATATTGAGTAGTAAAATATTCGTTAAAGCTGAAGGACTGAAGTTAAAATACAAGATTTTCTCTCATTCATGTAAGATTTTACTGCTTTTGTGAATAATATATGTTTAGGGTTTTCTTGAATCTATCAACTTTTGTTGCTTTTGAAGTTTTAAGAATATTTACTTATTTCTTCCATGGTCCAATGCCTTTGTTTAGACAATTTCACATTGCATCTGGTCCCAATTTGTTTTGTGCTTTCCGAAATATAGGGTTTAAAGGAATGGTCTCTGGTTTCTTTATTCTTATGGGGTCCATTGTTTTGTTGATTCTTGTTCTATATTTGAATCTTTTAGGTTATTTAGTTGTTTGTTGGTTGCATGTGGTCCATACATGTTTTACGTTTCTGATAGGGTTTGGGGAATTGATTTCTTCTGTATTTATTCGTATGGGGTCTCATTTGTGGTTAATTCTATATATCTATTTGTAGCTTTTTGTTTGTTATCTCCTTGGTGGTTGCATATGGACCCTTGCCTTTTTTTATTATCTGTTTTTTATGGTCAATAAAAAATCTTAGTTTTTGTCTTTTATCTTCTATTTTTATATGTCGGATGAGTCCCTTTATCTTATTATTGTATGGCTTGCATATGACTTTTTTTGTAGAATGCTTGAGAAGGTAGACTTGGTCTTTAATTATGGGGGTAGATGGGTCCTGAAACCTTATGTAGTTTACGTTAAAAATCTGAATCATGTGATGCAAGGATATGATGTGGATATGCTGTCTTATATTGATATTTGTGTTGAATACACTGAAGTCCTTAGGTTAAGGAGGTGAAAGGGATTTTAGTCATAGGGTCGCGTCTTCAGGTAGATACTATGTGGTTGAGGGTGATGAGGGCATTAGAAAACTAATATTTGTACTATCTGCCAAATTCAATGTGGTTCAGTTATTTGATGTACATGAAGGTGAAGAACAAGTAATAGCTCCTAACATTATTCAGTATAATGAACAAAATATTGGCACATTAGAGGTTGGTACTGATTGTGACTCCTCTGATGAAGAAGGTGCTAGTGAAACTGATTCTAGTGATTATAATAGTGAGCAGTTGGAACTCTTCAGGAAGGAAATGACTAAAGAAGTCACTGAAAAACTGGAAAATACAAAGAACTAGAAAAGGGAATGAGTTTTAAAAGCTTGGCTGAAGCTAAAAGAGTTTTGGGATTTTATGCAGTTGCTACTAGCAAGGGCCTTAAAGTAAAGAAGAGTGACACTACTAGGGTGAGATATAAATGTGACATAGGATGTCCTTTTGTGTGCCATATATCTAAGGATCAAAAAGATCAAGGATTTAAAATCAAGACCTTAAACTTGAAACATAACTGTAACCCAGCTTATAAAAACAGAAGAGCTACTGATAGCACTTTAGCATACTATTTCAAGAACAAGGTTTAAAATAATTCAAAGTACAAGGTAAAAGACATGAGAGTAGATCTGGAGGATCAATTCAAACTTAATGTTAGCTATTCCATATTAAGCACATGTTTTAACTCTTATAGGTTCATGGTAAGCACAAGAATTTCTTCCAAGGAGAATGTTCAAACTGTGGAAGATGTGCCCTTGACAGCACCTCAAGATAGTCAAAATTCAGACTTTGCCTTCATGCCTACTCCTGGATGCAATGTGTCTTCGAGTGAACCACGAGCTTCTGAACCACCAACTCAGGCTGCTCAACTCCCCAGTCAAATAAAGAAAGCTGCTCAACTACTCAGTCAAGCAAAAAAATCTGCTCAACAGACCAGTCAAGCAAACAAAGCTGCTCAACACAAACCTGTTGCAACTAAGAAAACAAATAAACAAGCTATTACACCTTCGAACATGCTAGTAGATGAAGATGATATTGATGATGCTACTTGAGAAGGAGATGATTAAGATTCGGATTTGAGGCCAGTGGTGATATCTGAAGCTTGTACTATGCTTCAAAAAAGAAAGTTGCACCAAAAACCTACTGGTGCCGGGAAGATTAGTTTCAAGGAAGATGGAACTGGTGTAAATTTGCCTACTAATCTGCCCTATTCACCAAAAAAGGTGTCTTGGAAAAGCAAAGCAGCTATGACTTCAAACCAATTGATAGCCGAAATGGAAGCAAGATTTAACAAGCTAAAGGCTAAGAGGGCCAAAACTGCCTCTAAGTAGCAGCCACTTTATTTAGATCCTTGAATGTTTTGTAATGACTGATTCATGTAGATATGTAATTTTTTACCCTCCACGAGGTTTTACACATTTTAGCGTTTAAATATTTAGTTTAGGTTTAGTATCGCTATTTTAACTAGTTTTGACTCTTTTACTTTATTTTATCACAAAAATAAAAATTACAAAAAAAATATTTTCTTTTATTTAGCTAATTGATATTTTATCTAGTTACTTTTAGTTTATCTACCTTTCTTAAAATTAAAAAATACAAAAATAGTATTGATATTATATTTTTCCAAAAAAAAGATAAGAAGAATAATTTTGGACTAATTGTGACGACCCAAAGGGTCATCACCGGATTTCTCTCTTTTCTGTGCTTCCGAGGCCTTGAAAACCTCATTTCTGCTTGCCTCGATTTGCGTGCGCGGTCCGGAAAGCTTATATGTTAAATTCTGTGAAAAATTTCAAAATGTGGCTTTAAAATGATTAAAGTTGACTTTGGTCAACATTTTTGGTAAACGGATCCGGACCCGTGATTTGACAGTCCCGGAGGGTCCGTAGAAAAATATGAGACCCAGGCATATTCCCGGAGTCGAATTTCGAGGTCGAGAGCCCGAGAAATGAATTTTTCTGTGAAATTGTTTTTCTGAAATTATTAAGGAAAATGGAAATGAAAATTGATTAAAAGACTATGGTATCGGGCTCGTATTTTGGTTCCGATGCCCGGTACAAGTCTTAAATATGTGTTAAGCGCTTTCTGTAAAGTTTGGTCGAAATCGGATGTCATTTGACGTGTTTCGGACCTAAATATCTAAAATTTGAAGTTATGAAGTTTGAAATGAAAATGATGATCTTGAGGCTTGGTTCAATGAATTTTGATGTTATTTTGGCGATTTGATCGCTCGGATAAGTTCCTAGGATGTTATTGAGTTAGTGTATGTGATTGGTTAGGAGCCCCGAGGGCTCGGGAGTGAATTGGAGGTGGTTCGGGGTGTTTTTACACTTAG
>NW_017675867.1:3479-45263 GCF_001879085.1 Nicotiana attenuata | reverse complement strand
TTTCAGTTATTTATGTTTCGAGACTTCCGCTTTTATATTAATTGCCTCGTTCTTCTTTATACTGTTAATGATGTTGAGAGAAGTGTTAAATTAATTGGCTTGCCTAGCTCTTATTAGTAGGCGTCATCACGACTCCCGAGGGTGGGAAATCCGGGTCGTGACACTAATTTTGTCTTGTTTTTATATGAGAAGACTATTATTTTGAGCTTGACTTAGCCCAAAAGAGGCCCAAATTCGGCCAAGCCCACTACCCAATATCCCCTCATCTCTAAAATATACCCTAATTCCCTCTATATAGAGCTAACCTAATTTTCTTGCACACCTAGCTTCAGTCGTTTCCCCTTCCCCCTTCAGATTTTCATCATCTTCTTTCCCTCAAAATTATAGAGACAGACGCACATACACTCATGGGAAAGGACGGACTAAAAGCAAAGGAGGCAAAAAACCTAATCTGCTAAAAAAGGCTAGAGCCTCACCCCCTCCCTTGAGAGAAAGATTCCTCACTCCCACAAGATGCTCTTTTCCTTGGCTTTGACAATTCTACTCGGCCATTGGAGGCTACTGTGCGTGATTCCAATCAAAATATTATGGCTGCAAAATTAATTTGTCATGACCCAAATTTCACTAAGGGTCGTGATGGCACCGGACACCACAGTCAGGCAAGCCAACCAAAATACTTAATTAAATTCTCGTTTTAATACTCTTGAAAACTATGACTTTCCTTCAAATTTACCAGTAAAAGATAATCATTTCAAATCAATTGAATGTTAAGCAGTTAATACAAAATACTTCATAATCATCCCAGAACCCGGTGTCACAAGTGCATGAGCAATTTCTAAGAAATCGAATAAAGTACAGTAACTGTCCGGAACACAAATTGGACAGAAAGTAAATACAATGCTGAGAAAGAGACTATACTAGCTGTGGGTCGGCTCGAGAAATACAGCTCACCTAGTCTCCGTATCATCCATGCTGCTATGCCAGTAGGCCACTAGTAATACCTGTACCTGTGCAACAAAATGCACAGCAAGTGTAGCATGAGTACGAAAACAACGTGTACTCAGTAAGTATCCCGCCTATTCTCGAAGAAGTAGAGACGAGATGGCAACTTCGACACTTACTAAAGGTCCAGTAATAATATTATTAATGCGATGACTGACGGATTTATTAAGAACAACAGTAGATTCAAATGAGTCACTAAACAGGTAAAAGTTCCTTTTTATTTAAAGTCTCCGGATTCATAATCCATTAATTAACAATTATCTCAAGTCGGGAGAGCAGATAGCAATATCAATAAATCTCAAGGCAAGCAATACAAGCATACGCAACTCATGTCGAGGTCGTACGGCCCGATCCAACATAAATGTAAAACGTGCACTGCTGAGGGTCGAGCGGCACGAACCATAGATGCATCTATTACCCCGCTCGCGAATCATACATGCGCCGCGGTCAAATTTTACTAAACAATCACCCTTCTCGTGAATCATACATGCGACGCAGGTACACATAGAAATACATGCTCAAACAGCAAATTAAAAATTTATCGAGGAACATTTATCCAAATAAAAGCCAATTCTCTTTTAATTATTTAAGAAAATGAAGTTTAATCCTCTTAGAAATTGATTTACCAATTCGATAGGATTTAATCATTAAAGAAATTCAACTGTCAATAAGATCACAGATATTCCAAGTATAGCATGCTTTTGGGTCCTAGACAACTCGGACTTACCCATATTAGTAGCTACGCACGGACTCTCATCACCTCGTGCGTACATAGCCCCCACAAATAGGAGCACATAACCAATTATTTCACCTATGGGGACAATTCCCTCTTACAAGGTTAGAAAGGAGACTCACCTCGCCCCGAAGATCCATAACCGGCATTCCACGCCCTTCCGAAGACTCAAATCGATGCCGAATGCTCCAAAGCTTGACATAGATGGAGAAAATCTCTGTTCCAAAAGCTCCAAAATCGCCAACCCGAAGTGAAAAATGGAAGGAAATGAGCCTAAACTCGATTTTTAAAGATAGCTCACTGCCTCCAGTCCTTTCGCACCTGCGGTCCCTTGACCGCTTCTGCGGTCCCGCAGGTGTGGACCTAATGCCGCTTCTGCGGTCCAGGGCTCCCAGCCCATTCCGCTTCTGTGCCCTCTCCTCCGCAGATGCGATCCCGCATCTGCAATAAAATGACCGTATCTGCGGTCCCAGCCTGGCCGTCCATTTTTCGCTTTTGCGGCACGACGACCGCTTCTGCGGGTCCGCACCTGCGGTCGTAGTCTCGCAGGTGCGGTTACACCAGCAACCAGCAACTTCAGCCTTTCCAAAATTCCATTTTCGATCCGTTAACCACCCGGAATCCACCCGAGGCCCCCGGGACTCCAACTAATCATACCAACCGGTCCCAAAACACATTACGGACTTGCTCGAGGCCTCAAATCATATCAAACAACACTAAAACCACGAATCGACCCCCAATCCAAGCTTTATGAACTTTAGAATTTCAAACTTTTACTTTTGATGTTTAAACCAATCAAATCATGTCCGATTGACTTCAAATTTTGCACACAAGTCATATTTCTATCTTTAGCCAAGTCATATCGGATTCCGACCCCGATATCAAAAAGTCCACTTCCGGTCAAGCTTCTCAAAAACCTTCAAATTTCTATCTTTAGCCAAATGGCTTCAAAATGACCCACGGACCTCCGAATTCACTTCCGATCGTGCTCCCTATACCAGAATCACCATACAGAGCTACTCCTAGACTCGGAATCCCAAACGGACATCGATAACACTGAAATGCACTTCAACCCAAACTTATGAAATTTCTTCCAAAATGCTAACTTCCAGAATAGGCGCCAAAACGCTCCCGAGTCATCCAAAACCCGATCCGGGCATACGCCCAAGTCTGAAATCATCATTCGAACCTGCTGGAGCCTTCGAATCCCAATTCCGAGGTCGTTTACTCAAAAATCGATTCCTAGTTGAATCTTTCAACTTAAAGCTTCCGAAATGAGAATTCTCCTTCTGAATCAACCCCGAACTTCCCGAAATTCAATTCTGACCACGCGTACAAGTCGTAATACTTGAAATGGAGCTGCTCATGGCCTCAAACTGCTAAATGGCGCGCTAGAGCTCAAAACGACCGGTCGGGTCGTTACATCCTCTCCCACTTAAACATACGTTCGTCCTCGAACGTGCTAGGAACTGTGCTGGGGTTGTCTGAAATCACTGTTTAACACCTCGAGCACCTACCCGTGCTACCACAACTCAGCTGGGCGCCCTAGCTCGGTCAATCTGAAGATATCCTTTTTCACTAAAGCAAATAAGCCTTAGAGCCCAATTCCATCATCCGGAATTCTCTGCCAGGCCTGTTCCAACATACGCTCACCGTATCAATAACTACATGCAACACCAAAACACGACTGCATATCTTAGCTAAGTTCACACCTTGCACCACTTTACTCACAGGACCACAATAACATTCTCTTATCAAATAAGTCAAAATTTCACGAATCTGATACTCCCATTGCACCTCATAACCTACATAGGTCTTGCTCTAACTCTTACAATACCGCCAAGATGGAAGAGGTGTGTAGAAATTATACCAACTGCCGAATCAACAAATCATTGGGTCTATACTCCTGACAAGAACCATCACCTCATTCTGAACCAAATAATGGTCTTAGCTCCTTAATATACTTCATATAATCAGATTGCACTGATCCTAAATCCAATAATCTCGTCTCACCCAGTACTAACCGCTCAGGCAATAAGCCACCCCGGACATGATCAAAAGTCTCATATGACGCCACAATGAGCCAATAGGCTATGAACTCGAACGTGACAAAAGGAAAACGAATTCTGGAAGGAACTACTCAACTCACGCACTAATATGGACTTTCCTTAGAAAATAGGAAGCAAGGCATACAAAAATAGCATATAGAAAACTGTACTCAACATCACACTGTTGCGGCGTGCAACCCGATCCAAATAGCATACCCATGGCGGCGTGCCACCCGATCCACACATAGAATTCACATAAGGAGATATACATCGAGCTAAATTGCTCACTACAACAAAATACCGAATATCGGTCACAAGCACGCTAAGTGCATAATACCATCCCTGGGGAGACATATAGTGCCATAGGCTACAAAACTCAAGCACAACTGAGGTGCGATATACGATCTGAATCTCGAGAGCCATCTTGCTCATATAACATCATCGCTATGTAGAACTTCAACACATAGGAAATTTACCAAGCCGTTTCACAACTCACACGGCACAATATAGCATTACATGAAGTAGCCGACACCGAATTACAATCCAACGCCCGAATACTCCTCCATAAGGAGAGCTATGGTGAAACGAACACATTCGGCCCGATATAGAGCCCATATTCATATTTAAATCCATCCACAGACCTCAAGCCGATTCTGATCATACCGAACTAGGCCAATAATCTTTTCTGGGTCCATAATAACCCCTTTTTCCCCATAACACACAAGAACAACCATCATAACCGAAGTAATCCTCCACGATCCACAACCTAATAAACCGAGTGCCCTCCAGGCATAAATTCTCAAATTAACCATATCGCCACAATCTTTATACTTGGTTTTATTCTCCAATCAATTAAGTGACTACCTGCCACACTTATACAATCTTCCAATGGGACACGCTCCCACGATCTTCCGTAACAGATAACAAGCCTGTACATCCAGGCTACCGGCTGCACTAACGCTGAAAAGCGATCAAGAATCCATAACCAGGATGCAAAGCCTCTCTCACAAAACACTGATCCCAGGTGATGCTGAAGACAATGCCAGCTTACTCTAATCATTCAAAAAACCCTTTCCTGCTCATCCGAGCTCGTGACATCCTTGTCAATACCAAACCGCAACCTTGATCCTCACTTCCAATTCCATACCACCCACAACGCCCAACATGCCAATCTCTAAGTAGTGGTCTAAGCACCAATCATTTGCATAATTTGCTGGAGGAACTGATTACTACCACCAATATGCCAATTCAACTATGGCTAACCAGCCTATCTTCTTCCAATTTATCCTTGATTGCCTTAGAAATAATAATAACTCCATTCAACACATAACACACTTCATGCGCACTCATCCCGAGTGACCGTGAATCTCGAGACCATGCTGTCTCAAACCCCACGAACCATTTCATACCTCCCAATTGCTACACTGCAGGTCAAAACATCATAGAATATTCTGGGCACCTTCTCATAAGCTGCTACAAAGCTTGATTCGCAACTGTACCTATAGGCTCGAAATCATTAGGCACCACACTTTATCCCCTTGAATCAACTATGACCGTTGTCGAGAGCCACCCGCTCTGACTTGGCCCCGAATATAATCAACTCCATAAATCTTCTAGCACATGAATACACTCTCGATAAAGCACCCGGGAATCACTTCCCCTGAAACCCACATCTGTACAAGGCATAAATCCTGATTCCTTCCCCAAGTCTGAGCATGAGCCAATAAGGCCAACCATAGCACACCTTTAACAATTCTTTTGCTCAGATTACCACTTATGTTCTTTTCCCATAGCTGAATTAACCCATCAATATGCTAATACCCAGAAACCTCGCAACTAGGTAACCATATAACCCAATCATAGGAGGTGGGGCTCTCCCACTTAGCTTGAAGCCACTATTACACAACTCTGGAATTTGCTAGGATTCTTTTCTCTTATTGACACAACCTTGAGCAATCAACCGCCAAAATTCTCGGAATCTTTCCGCAAAACCCCCTTTTATACTCCGAATCATCAACCACATTCGCACGAACTATCACTTTGCTGTATAACCAATAGAATTCTTCGCAGAAGCTTCGCCAATCATGCGACCGACGATCTGCTCACTAGAGATAACCCACCTGAGTCCGAGCTCACTCTCTAGCTATACAAGACCATTCACCCCTCGTGGACATCAGTTAAATGTGCGGCAACATCCTTCCAATTCAAAGTTATGTTGTATCCTTCTTCATTTCAAGCAGCTCCTTTCCGTCATATCAATTCTCCTGCCGCGTAATAGACCATGCTTCAAATTAAATCCGTAGACCCAATCATCGTCCGCCACTCTCCTACTTTGGCGGAACTCACTCCTTTTATCAATTACTCGACCTTCACTTCTTATACCTGGCCTTCTGGAAGTTTAACCATCGCCTGACACTTCCCACACGTCCTTCCTCCTCCTTTGCTGCTCAGTTTTTGCCCTAATAAAATCTATCTTCGTAGCACTTGAACCCACAAATCGCTTCCTAACTTTAAACCTTTCCGGAGATCATCTTTCTCGAGCCGTCGACATTAGAAACACCGATTCAATCCTGAACCACCGCACCCCGCGATATCCAACAGTCATCTCTCCAATATTATTTCACAATATCCTACCCCAAGGGCAAATTGCAGAAGACTATAACACCGGCGAACTTAACACATACAATCGAGGACGACGACACTACATCGCAGATAAAAATTCCACCACACTCGAAATTACCAAGTCTCGTTACTCCATCACCCCAAATCTGGACATTCATAGGCTAATTGCTTTTCCTCCACCGGAAGTGAAATATCATATCTCTGAATCGTGTACTGAGTAAATTTCCTTTCAACTGATTCACCACTACAACACATAGGCAAGTCTCCTACCATCAAGTCAATACTGTGCGATAACCAATCGCGAGCATCATAGAAACCTGTGCATAGCCTCCAAGCACTTAGAAGCACAACTATCGAGCCGAAACAATAGAAAAATCCTTCCGCAAGGCGACGACAATAGCTTACCCAACTATACCGGGAGAAACATCCCACACCACATCTGTAGTACCATTACAATTCTTCAATTCTCAATTTATAACAAGCGGTTCGCGTCGCGTAAGATTGAGTAGGAAGGAAACAAGGGCATAAGCCTCAAGGAATCAAGTCGCACAATGAGGAAATCAAGAAGGAAGTGCTCCTAACAGCCCTGTAGCCTCCCGAAGCTAAGTACAGACGTCTCCGTACTGATCCGCGAGACTCTACTAAACTTGCTCATGACTCGTGAGACCTAAGAGAGCCTAGTGCTCTGATACCATGTTGTCACGACCCAAATTCCACTAAGGGTCGTGATGGCGCCGGACACCACTGTCAGGCAAGCCAACCAATACTTAATTAAATTCTCGTTTTAATACTCTTGAAAACTATGACTTTCCTTCAAATTTACCTGTAAAAGATAATCGTTTCAAATCAATTGAATGTTAAGCAGTTAATACAAAATACTTCATAATCATCCAGAACCCGGTGTCACAAGTGCACGAGCAACTTCTAAGAAATCGAATAAAGTACAGTAACTGTCCGGAACACAAATTGGACAGAAAGTAAATACAATGCTGAGAGAGAGACTATATTAGATGCGGGTCGCCTCGAGAAATACAGCTCACCTAGTCTCCGTATCATCCATGCTGCTACGCCCAGCAGGCCACTAGTAATACCTGTACCTGTGCAACAAAATGCACAGCAAGTGTAGCATGAGTTCGAAAATAACGTGTACTCAGTAAGTATCCCGCCTATTCTCGAAGAAGTAGAGACGAGATGGCAACTTCGACACTTACTAAAGGTCCAGTAATAATATTAATGCGATGACTCACGAATTTATTAAGAGAAACAGTAGATTCAAATGAGTCACTAAACAGGTGAAAGTTCCTTTTTATTTAAAGTCTCCGGATTCATAATCCATTAATTAACAATTATCTCAAGTCGGGAGAGCAGATAGCAATATCAATAAATCTCAAGGCAAGCAATACAAGCATGCGCAACTCATGCCGAGGTCGTACGGCCCGATCCAACATAAATGTAAAATGTGCACTGCCGAGGTCGAGCGACACGAACCATAGATGCATCTATTACCCCGCTCGCAAATCATACATGCGACGCAGTCAAATTTAACTAAACAATCACCCTGCTCGCGAATCATACATGCGACGCAGGTACACATAGAAATACATGCTCAAATAGCAAATTAAGAATTTATCGGGGAACATTTATCCAAATAAAAGCCAATTCTCTTTTAATTATTTAAGAAAATGAAGTTTAATCCTCTTAGAAATTGATTTACCAATTCGATAGGATTTAAGAAATTCAACTGTCAATAAGATCAAAGATATTCCAAGTATAGCATGCTTTTGGGTCCTAGACTACCCAGACTTACACATATTAGTAGCTACGTACGGACTCTCGTCACCTCATGCGTACGTAGCCCCCACAAATAGGAGCACATAACCAATTATTTCACCTATGGGGACAATTCCCTCTTACAAGGTTAGAAAGGAGACTCACCTCGCCCCGAAGATCCATAACCGGCATTCCACGCCCTTCCGAAGACTCGAATCGATGCCGAATGCTCCAAAGCTTGACATAGATGGAGAAAATCTCTCTTCCAAAAGCTCCAAAATCCCTCAACCCGAAGTGAAAAAAGGGAGGAAATGAGCCTAAACTCGATTTTTAATGATAGCTCACTGCCTCCAGTCCTTTCGCACCTGCGGTCCCGCAGGTGCGAACCAAATGCCGCTTCGGCGGTCCGGGGCTCCCAGCCCATTCCGCTTCTGCGCCCTCTCCTCCGTAGATGAAACGACCGCATCTACGGTCCCAGCCTAGACGTCCATTTTTTCGCTTCTGCGGCACGACGACCGTTTCTGCGGCTCCGCACCTGCGGCCCTAGTCTCGCAGGTGCAGTTACACCAGCAACCAGCAACTTCAGCCTTTCCAAAATTCCATTTTCGATCCGTTAACCACCCGGAATCCACCCGAGGCCCCCGGGACTCCAACCAATCATACCAACCGGTCCCAAAACACATTACAGACTTGCTCGAGGCCTCAAATCAGATCAAACAATGCTAAAACCACGAATCGACCCCCAATCCAAGCTTTATGAACTTCAGAATCTCAAACTTCTACTTTCGATGTTTGAACCTATCAAATCACGTCCGATTGACTTCAAATTTTGCACACAAGTCATATTCGACATTACAGACCTACTCCAACTTTTGGAATCGGATTCCGACCCCAATATCAAAAATTTCACTTCCGGTCAAGCTTCTCAAAAAACCTTCAAATTTCTATCTTTAGCCAATGGCTTCAAAATGACCCACGGACCTCCGAATTCACTTCCGATCGTGCTCCCCATACTAGAATCACCAGACGGAGCTACTCCCAGACTCGGAATCCCAAACGGACATCGATAACACTCAAATGCACTTCAACCCATACTTATGAAATTTCTTCCAAAATGCTAAATTCCACAATAGGCGCCAAAACGCTCTCGGGTCATCCAAAACCCGATCCGGGCATACGCCCAAGTCCGAAATCATCACACGAACCTACTGGAGCATTTGAATCACAATTCCGAGGTCGTTTACTCAAAAATCCAATCCTAGTTTATTCTTTCAACTTAAAGCTTCCGAAATGAGAATTCTCCTTCCGAATCAACCCCGAACTTCCCAAAATTCAATTCCGACCACGCGTACAAGTCGTAATACCTGACATGGAGCTGCTTATGGCCTCAAACTGCTGAACGGCGCGCTAGAGCTCAAAACGACCGGTCGGATTGTTACATAATTAATTTCGATTCTGAATTAACCCATTACAAAACTGAAGGTGGTATTTATCGTGACCCATTAGTAAATGGCAGAATTGTTTCACCCACATTGATGTGGATAGAAGCATTTGAGTTGATCCTTCAGAGACTAAACAAAAATCATCAAAATTGGATTTTGGTAAGATTGCGGCTGTTTCAGGTTGTGGACAACGACAGTGAGAGAATGAGAGTAAGAGGGAGGGCGAATTTCAGTCTAAAAAATTGAGTGAATAGTAGCTTCGAGTTTGGGTTTCGAGTTTTCCAGTGTCGATTCGAGGTACGCATTCGCGCGACTTTGGCCAAATAATCTTGATAACTAATAAAGCGTTATTAATTGTGTACACGTACGTGTGACATGATTCTTGACGCGCCGAACGAAATGTGTACAACTACACGTGACTCGTTTTAAGATAATTCCGTAATTATGAATAACCAAACAAATGAATACACGTACGCGTGATTCTATTCAAATTAAAAAGCGGTAAAAGGTAAGAATGTACGTAGGTTCTAAATGAGTAATTAAATAATTTAATTAAGCCATGTATGATTAAGGCGACCATGCTAAAACCACGGAACTCAAGAATGCCTAACACCTTCTCCCGGATTAACAGAATTCCTTACCCGGTCTTCTGTGTTCGCAGACCATAAATCAATTTCCTCGATTTGGGATTTTAAAATAAACTAGTGACTTGGGACACCATCAATATTTCAAGTGGCGACTCTAGATAAAATAAATAATCTCATTTCGATTATTGTCACTTTGATTGAAAAAACTTCCTATCCCCTTCGAGAAAAAGGAGATGTGACAGCTCTAGCGACTCTGCTAGGGATCGAACCCTGAATCTCTGGTTTCGCAAGGTTGAGAATTCGAGCTTGTTAAATATGATCTATGCTTGGCTTTATTGTTTGTTGATATTGCTGTATTTGTGGACCTAATGTGCTAATTGTCGCTTATTTACCACTTTGATATTATTTGAGCTGTATTAAACTGTCTTCTTACGCCTCCCTTCTGAGTCTTCTAAAAATATGGTGCACACGTTCGCGTTGCCCACTTTTCTGTTAGAGGTCATACCAATTAGAACGAGGCTGGGTCAGTAACTAGGCCGGGTAGACTTTTGTGCTCCCGGTACGTTGCCCCCACCTCGGCTCGAGCTGTCCGCTTGGGTAAGCCATGTCTAGAACACAACCCCAGGTAAAACCTAGAATAACATAGCCTCATGCCGGATCCCTAGTAGGAACGTTTGTTTGCATCACGTGCATTTGACCTTGGGGACTCAACACAGGGGTTGGGTCCGTCTAGGACAGGTGTACCCAAAATAACAGACCATCCTGATGCATCTTACGTGCTATGTGTACATTTATTTGTTTCGGCTTGCATGTTGACCAACTAGGAAAAGAAAATCAAGAGAAAAACCAAGAGTGATGTAGGAAGGAAATAAAGCCCGATTCTGAAAACCCCGGTATTTGAAAATGGCCCGAAACTCTGCCGCAATTTTTCAAAAAAAAAGTTGAAAAAAGAAGGAAAAAGAGTCATTTCAAAATGAGTCACTAACATGTTTCTCCCGATTATGTCAAAATTGGACGAACTACGCGGGTCTGATTCTCACAAAATATGAGATACGTAGGCAAACCTCATCGGTTCCGGCCCACAATTTTCAAAAAAGAATACAAAAATATTTTCCATTTCTTCCTTCTTTAGAATGTCTTTCTTTTAGACCCCAATTTTTAAAAATATAAAAATATTTTCTTTTAATTTCTTCTCAAAATCCAAAAATAGTTTCATTCTTCTTTCAAAAATTGAAAAGAAAATTCAAGATTAAAAAATATTTTCTTTAGAAGTATTTCTTTCATAATTTTAACATAAAAGTCCAAAAATTCAAAGATATTTCCTTTCTTCTTTAGAAGTTTTTCTTTCGAAATTCAAAAGAAAAATCAAAATTCAAAAAAAAGAGTTAGTTTATTTACTTTATTCCTAATCTTCCCGAACTACGCAAAGATCTGATGCATGCAGCGTCATGATACGTAGGCAACCCACATCAGGTTCGATCGAATGGGTTAAAAGAAAAAAAGAAACAAAAAAAAAAGAGAAAAAAAAGAAAAGGAAAAAGAAGAAAAATAAAAGAAGAACAGTGACCATTCTAACATGTTGTTTGTTTTGAATTGTGAAGAAAGTTTGAGGTGGTCGGTTTGTGGTAAGCTGGCAACACATCCATAATTCACAAGATCCAAGGAAAAATGCCAATGACAACTGACATCGAAGCTGTTACTAGTGCTCAAGAGACTCAGTGTCAGAGGGTTCAGCAAAAGTCTACTGTGGTTGAGGAAAATAGAGTACTGAAACAGAAAATGACTGAAATGTGTCAAGCATGGGACAATAGCCAAGGACTGCCTTTTTCTATTCATGGTTTCCCAGAGTTCAGACCCATTTCGACTACCACCACTCCGGTCTCATTGTTTGATCAATCCTATCCACCTGGGTTCAGTCCTTATCCCAACTGTACGACTGCAGCTGGAACTTCTGTTACATGCTCTCAAAGTTTTCCATTGACAGCCAATCAGATAACCACTACTGTTATGCCCGTCTTCGCCGTCCCACAACCGACGGTGGTGCAGAGGAAAACTCATGAGTCACAGTTTGCTACCCAGCAAGAACAGTCCCACTCTCCTGAGTACCACTCATACCTATTTGATCTTCCTAAAAAGATTGAGAAGCTTACCCGAAAGATGGCACAGGAAGAAATGACCCAAAGAGTGAAAAGCTTAGAACAACAGTCGAAAAACATGCAAGGGTTGGCAGGTCAGAAGAGTATTGCCTTCAAGGATTTATGTATGTTCCCCGATGTCCACTTGCCACCTGGTTTCAAGACTCCCAAATTTGAAAAGTATGATGGACATGGAGACCCCATAGCCCACCTAAAAAGGTATTGCAATCAACTAAGACGTGCGGAAGGAAGGGAAGAATTACTGATGGCTTATTTTGGGGAGAGCCTTACGGGTGTAGACTCCGAATGGTTTATGGGTGAAGACACATCTCGCTGGTATGTCCGGGATGACATGGCCCAGGCCTTTGTCAGACAGTTCCAATACAACATCGACATCGCTCCAGACCGCAATTCCCTTTCAAACCTGAAGAAGAAACCAACTGAAAGTTTCAGGGAATATGCCATTAAATGGAGAGAGCAAGCGGCTAGAGTTAAGCCACCCATAGATGGCCACGAGCTAATCATTGTCTTCCTTCAGGCTCAAGAGCCAGATTAGTTTCAAAACATGATGTCTGCAGTGGGAAAATCCTTCTCGGAAACAATCAAGATGGGGGAAATGGTTGAGAATGGTCTTAAGACAGGCAGAATTATAAGTCAAGCAGTTCTCAAAGCCGCAACTCAGGCTGTCCAGATTGAATTTGATAATTTTAGTGACACGAATGAGAATGATGAAGAAATCATGATGACATCAGGGTCGAGAAGAGGTCCTAGGAGAGCATCTCGAAGGTATGAACAGCCTCGTCTGTTTTCCGATGATGCTCCTGAGCACTAGTATCCACCTTAGAACTCACAATACTCTGTTGCTCCACCTCAATATGTTGTCCAGCCACCAAATCACCCAAGAAGGCGAGCACGAGCATCACAAAATCTCCACTAGCCTCCACAAAATTTTCAAGTGCCCTATAACCCACATCCAAGCCAGGGGTATAAAGGGGAACAAAGGTTGAAAGATAATTTTACACCAATAGGAGAGTCCTATGCAAGCTTGTTTAAGAAATTAAAGCATTATGGCATGATTGCACCTATTCTTTCAAATCATGTGGATCCCCGTGCAAGAAGCTTTGACCCTTCTAAAAGGTGTGAATACCATTCCAATGCCCAGGGGCACAATGTTGAAAGCTGTCGGGATTTGAAAAGAGAAATAGAAAGGATGATCCAGGAAAAACTGATTGTGATCCAAGACAGTGACACCCAGAATATCACGCAGATCCTTTACCTGCACATGATGATGCACACTTTGTGGGGATGATGCCTGGTGACATGGAGTATAAGAATCTTCTCGGGAACTTGCCGACTGAAATTGGAGAAGGCCATGGTGATTCTAATGAGCAAATTTGTGGCTAAATGTCAAGCTTAGCAATTGAAAAGTCATTCTCTCCTCACTAGGAAGGAATCTTGGTAGCTTGTTTTGATGTTTTTTCTGTTATCTAGGTTATTTCAGGGTTGTGATCCAGATTTTATTTGTTTTATTGAGTCAAACTCTATCCAGATTTTATTTGTTTTATTGAGTCAAACTCTTCTATCCCTTTATTTTGTCTGTGTGAGTCTTGTCTGTTTGTTCTATTGCTATTTTCAGTGTCTGGGTTATTTCAAGGTTGTAGATCGGATTTTAGATTGTTTTTCTTATTGTTAAACCTTCCATCCTTTACTCAATGAAATACAGTTTGTCCTTTTGTGTCATTCCATGTTTAGTTCTTTTGCCGCTAGTTCTAGTGACATGACATGCATGCAGAATTTTTAGCCAGATCTTAGAAAATTGATTTAAGCTTGAATTGGATAACTAAGAAAAAGACACTTATGAGGATGAATTAAGATTCAAAATACTTTGGAATTAAGCTCAAGTAAAATTCATGTGGAACTAGAATAATCATACCCGTGGAGGTTAATGATCTTTACTTCAAATCACTACGAAGGTCGGGTTGAGGAAGAATCAATTGAAGTTTGTTCGAAAGTTTGATATTAATGGATGGAAAGTGTCTTTCGACCACGACACACCAAGAAGATAGACGTGTTCATGAAAGGATACTATGTTTGGCGTTCTCGAGGCTTGGAGGCTATTTTTCTGCCATCTAAACACTTTATACCCTTCTCTACCCCTTTTGAGCCTGTGTTATTTTCTTCGACCACCCTCTTTTGGAATCAAGTTTAGAGTAAAAAGTCCAATAAAAATGAAAATGAGAAAATGATGAAAAAGAAAAGTCCATGCCCAAAGAGTACAGACTGGGGCAACTCTTAGAAAGTTCAAGTTTAAAAAAAAACAGTCAAAGGTCCATGCCCCCGGAAAATAGAAGCTGGAGCAACTTGAAAAGGAAAAAAAGAAAAAAAGTAGAAAAAAAAAGAGATACAGAAAGAAAGATGGAAAAAATAGTTAGGTCAGATGTTTGAACTACGTTTGACCTGATTCCTTAAAAAAGGATATGTAGGCAGCCTTACACGGTTCGGTCCAACCAAATAAGAATCAGAAGATAAAGAAAAAAAATCCCCAGTATCTGCAACTGGGGCAATATTTTATTTCACTTATGAATAAGTCGATTCCAAGAGTTGTAAGTCTACAACCCCTCATTTTGAGTCTGCTTTAAGCCTTCATGCCGACCCTTCTTTCCAACCTTATCCAAAAACCTTCCAAATAAAGACCTCCCGATATGCCTCAAGACTGCCAAGAGACGCAAGCAATGAGCAACAATTGTCATACGACATAGAACACTATTAAGTTGCTCACAAAAGAAAGAAGAAAGGGAAAGAAAAAAAAAAGAGTCTTACTGGTAAAAACCCTCACGGGCATTGTAAGACGACGGTAATCAGAGATGAATAAATGAGAGAGACTTGTTGGTGAAAATCCCCCGAGGAACCACTAGTCGAAAGTGAGTGGTGAAGTTGATGCAAAGGATTGGCACGAACAAGCCCGACTTCAAAGGTCATAAGAATTGTAAAAGAGAAGATTGGATCAGTTTGATAGATCAGGCTGTTAAGTCCAAATGCATGTCAATGATCATTAAGACTAGTTATTGGAAAAAAAACACTCTTCCTTCTATCCTTCCCGACATGGGCATTTCTTGTTAATCTTGTTTCTTTGCATCATTGTGTTCATTCACTCAGATTCAGTCCTTGTCAAAACAAGCAAGAAAAGATTTCAAAATCTGCTACCAGCTTTTCAGTTGCACAAAGTAAATTTGGCCTGCGCACTCAATTGTTACAGTCAACATGCTTTTAGGATTCATGCAAAGGCATCCCCCCCACCCCAAAAGACTCTTGTCAGCATACTTAGCTAAAGCAAGCAAAGATAACCTCAAGGTTGATCAAGGATTCTCTGTAATACCGAACAAGGACTATGAAGTATGCACATCATGCAAAAGGCACTTACCAGTTGTGATTCTCTTTGACAGACAAATTGCTCAAAAAGCAAGAAGCCATTCAAGATATCAGAAAAGGTCACCTAAGCAAAGATCTCCAGTTGGGATAAGGTTGATTGAGCCACAAATACAAATGGTACTGGGTGTGAAACAATCTGGATTGATACAGAGCAAAAGTCTCTTGAAAGCAACAACAAAGTCTCCCATTAGTTCAGCCAATTGCCAATACAGGCGGTCTTCCAAAAGCCGGATAATCACAAAGCCAAGCTGCCCAGGACTTAAGGCCACAAACCGACCACCACTTATAAAACTGACAAAATTTTCTTTTTGAAATAGGAACAAAGCAGTGCAAGGAAAGTGGTTCAAAAAAAAGAAAAAAAAAAGAAAAAAAAAGAGAAAAGAAAAGAAGAGAAGAGCCGCCAAAGGAAAGTTTCTCAAGTCTTTGCCTTTATTTATTTTGCTAGTGTGCATAAAATCTTGCCATTGTTGTTTACATTTTTCCTCCTAGGGTAAGACATCCTGGTCTGATGGATTTTCCTCCCAATAAAAATCTTAGTCTGATGAACCTTTCTCCTAAGATAAGAAAACCTAGTCTGATGAATTTTTCTCGGGATAGAAATCTTAGTTTGAAGAATCTTTCTCCTAAGATAAAAAGCCCTAGTCTGATGAACTTTTTCCTAGGATAGAAGTCTTAGTCTGATGAATCTTTCTCCTAAGATAACCAAAAAAACCTAGTCTGATGAATCTTTCTCCTTGGATAAACATCTTAGTCTGATGAATCTTTCACCTAAGATAAGAAAACCTAGTCTGATGAATTTTCTCCTAGGATAAACAATCTTAGTTTGATGAATCTTTCTCCTAAGATAAAATAAAAAAAATAAAAAAACTAGTCTGATGAATCTTTCTCCTAGGATAAACGTCTTAGTTTGATGAATCTTTCTCCTAAGATAAGAAAACCTAGTCCGATGAATTTTCTCCTAGGATACAAAGTCTTAGTCTGATAAATCTTTCTCCTAAGATAGAAGACCTAGTCTGATGAACTTTCTCCTAGGATAGAAATCTTAGTCTGATGAATCTTTCTCCTAAGATACCACAAAAAAAAAGTGACCTAGTCTGATGAACTTTCTCCTAGGATCAAAATCTTAGTCTGATGAATCTTTCTCCTAAGATAGAAGACCTAGTCTAATGAAACTTTCTCCTAGGATAAAAATCTTAGTCTGATGAATCTTTCTCCTAAGATTAAAACCTAGTCTGATGAATTTCTCCTAGGATAATAATATTTTTTTTAAAAAAAAGGGAAGTCTGGATTTGAAAAAAAGGGTCAATTTTTAGTTTTGTTAAGTGATTAATCTTTAGTTTTCTTGAAATCAGGGGCCCCGCCTGGAGGATAGGGTCAGTTTTTACATTAGTCAAGCTTAGTTTATAGTTTTCTGCAAGCTCAATCTCAAATCTAGGAGACGCACTTCCTAGTTTGGTTTTTTCGGATTTTATTTCTTTAGGAGACGCACTTCCTAATTTTAGGTTAAAGTTTTTAGCCCTAGCAGGCGCATTTCCTGGTCTGGGTCTTTCAGGTTATACTTTTTAGGAGACGCACTTCCTAGTTTTGTTCATTCAAGTTTTACCGTAGGAGGCGCACTTCCTAGTCCGGGTCATTCAGGTTTTTTAAGCAAACGCATTTGCTAGCCGAAATTTTCTTGGTTTTACTCACAGGAGACGCAAATCCTAGTCGAGTCTCCAATTGCATCCTTCATCAATAGCATCGGTAATTCATAGGTCTGCTAACAACTCACAAATCTTCCTAGTGCAAACTGGGGCAGAAAAGTTTCTTTTGTTTTGTCAATTTTGCTGTAGTAGCAGGCGCCCATCTGGAGAACGAGGGAATTCAATCCAGAGTTACTTCAAATTTCAAGTCAGTAGCAGGCGCCCACCTGGAGAACAAGGGAAGTCATTTCAGAATTCAATTCAAGTTAGAAGTAGCAGAAACTCGCGGCAAGAATGCGAGTCAATAGTCCGAGATGACCAACAGAAGTAGTCTCATTCCAGAATAAAAAAAAAAGAAAAAAAAAGAAGTGAATCCAAAATGCAGAAGCAGATGATAAATGTGAACTGCTCAAGACATGGCTGAAGTCACGAGCACTACATGTCCAGTCTTGATCCGAAGAAGCCCTGGAAGAATGAACCAGCGCCTGCAGCTAGCAAGCATCAAGGTTCAAATCAAAAGCCTGCATGAAAAACCATGCAAGACTCAAGGTCAAGCTTCAGAAGGCTTATAGATAGGCTGATAGGATTGTTCAGTTCTTTTTCTTTTTTGATGTAATAACAGGACCGCGGACCGGAACCTCGACGGAACCTCACTCGACTCTCTCGTCCTCTCCACACACTCCATCACTTCATTCACTTTTGAACTACACGTGGCCTGATTCTTTTATAGCCAAGGATATGTAGGCAGCTCAGATACCAGGGCTCGGTCACATTCTCTTTTCTTTTAGTTTTTGGTCTCTCTAAATAAGGGTCGGGTCAAAAAACCTGTCTCGTCGTTCTTTGTCTGAAAATTCTTCCTGTTTCCAGTCAAAGAGGGGCAGCTGTAGACATGTAATTTTTGACCCTCCCCGAGGTTTTACACATTTTAGTGTTTAAATATTTAGTTTAGGTTTAGTATCGCTATTTTAACTAGTTTTGACTCTTTTCCTTTATTTTATCACAAGAATGAAAATTACAAAAAAATATTTTCTTTTATTTAGCAAATTGATATTTTATCTAATTACTTTTAGTTTATCTACCTTTCATAAAATTAAAAAATACAAAAATAGTATTGATATTATACTTTCCAAAAAAAAAAAGATAAGAAGAATAATTTTGGACTAATTTTGTCTTGTTTTTATGTGAGAAGACTATTATTTTGAGCTTGACTTAGCCCAAAAGAGGCCCGAATTCAGCCAAGCCCACTACCCAATATCCCCTCATCTCTAAAATATACCCTAATTCCCTCAATATAGAGCTAACCTAATTTTCTTACACACCTAGCTTCAGCCGTTTCCCCTTCCCCCTTCAGATTTTCATCATCTTCTTTCCCTCAAAATTATAGAGACAGACGCACATACACTCATGGGAAAGGACGGACTAAAAGTAAAGGAGGCAAAAAACCTAATCTACTAAAAAGGCTAGAGCCTCACCCCCTCCCTTGAGAGAAAGATTCCTCACTCCCACAAGATGTTCTTTTCCATGGCTTTGACAGTTCTACTCAGTCATTGGAGGCTACTGTGCGTGATTCCAATCAGAATATTACGGCTGCAGATTAATCAATTTCGATTCTTAATTATTCCATTACAAAACTGAAGGTGGTGTTTATCGTGACCCATTAGTAAATGGCAGAATTGTTTCACCCACATTGATGTGGATAGAAGCATTTGAGTTGATCCTTCAGAGACTAAACAAAAATCATCAAAATTGGATTTTGGTAAGATTGCGGTTGTTTCTGGTTGTGGAAAACGACAATGAGAGAATGAGAGTAAGAGGGAGGGTGAATTTCTGTCTAAGAAATTGTCACGACCCTAGTTCACCGACTGTGAACATGTCATGACGGCACCTAGTCCCCACGACCAGGTAAGCCTAATATTGCGGAAATATAATAATTGCGGAAAAATAGAGGAAACCAAATTAAATACTAAAAGAAACTGTACTGAATGCTGCTCGGCATGTACAACTCAATATCACAAGTTCAAAACAATCCCCAAAACCCGTAAACTCACGGGCAACACAGGCTACAAAAGCGAAAAGTAAAGGCTCCAAACTCCAGAATATCTAACAACCGGAAGAAGAAAAACTATGTACTAGAGATAGAGTGAGAGGGAGACTCGTCGGTCTGCAGACGCAGTAGATCTACCTCGAAGTCTCCGTAGTCCTCCTGCCTCACTGATAGTGCACCTGAGTAGAGGTACCTGGATGATCTGCACATGAAAAACATGCGCAGGAAGGGCATGAGTACACCACAGCGGTACTCAGTAAGCGCCAAGCCTAACCTCGGTTGGGTAGTGACGAGGAAGGTCAGGTCCATACTGAGAGAAAATATAGTAATAACAATAATTAACGGTATGATAATCTGACAGAAATAATAAATACAGCAGTGAAATAAGGCAGGTCAACGAGACAATAACAACTACAAAAGGACAGAGCAAACACAGAGTAAATACAACTCAATACCAATGATAACAATGAGGGTCTCCCAGGATACCGTCCTGTAGCCCTTTCCTCAATTGTCCAGTGGATCTCCCGGGATACCGTCCCGTAGTCCAACTCGTATACCAAACCGAAGGATCTTCCGGGATACCGTCCCGTAGTCCAACCATCAAGATGCAGGGGGATCTATCGGGAATCTAACCCGCAGTCCCAAAGTAAAAGTAGAGGGGGATCTACCGGGAATCGAACCCGTAGTCCCAAAGTAAACAACCAAGGGGGGGGAGCTACCGGAATCCCACATCCGTAGTCCCAATGTAAATGCGCAACCACAGCCAGAAACAAACCAAGGAATAAAGTACGAAAGACAGAGCAACAGATAGAATTGGCCTAGCATGCTTCACGTAGTACAGTCAAACAACTTAAGCAATTAGGCAGTTAAGTCAGCTAAACATGCTTTCCAAATCTAGCACAAGTATAATTTCAAGTAGGATAAGGCAAGTAGTAAAGAAAGCTAAATATCAACAACTTAAGTGAAAACCGGATTTTCATCAATCGGCTCAAGTACGCGCTCGTCACCTCATGTACAAGGCGCTCAAATATCAAGAAAACAATCCTAAGAGGAAAAGTCCCCCACACAAGGTTAGATAAGCCACTTACCTCGAACCGGCTCGATATCAATAGAAACCACGCCTTTGCCACGAGTATCCGACTCCAAATGGCCCAAATCTATTCAATTCAATTACATATCGTAAATAATATTGCAAACAACTGATTCCGCTATTAAAATTAAAGCTAGGGCGCGAAAATAGATAAAATGACCAAAATGCCCCTCAAGCCAACATCTCTGAATCAAATAATTTTCATATTTTTAGAACCCTCGTACTCTCACGAGTCTAACCATATAAAAATCTCCCAAATCGGAGGTCAAATGCCCACTCAAAACTCAATAGTCTAGCCAATGAAGTTTTACCCCAAATTATCCAATTTTTGGTCCAAAATTCGAGTTCCCATGATGTATTTAACTATATAATGATGAAATATAACAAAAAGGGATCAAGGAAACGTTACCCAATGATTTTCTCCTCAAAACACACTCAAAATCGCCTTCTCCCGAGCTCTCAATCGATTTTGCAAACTTATGAAATTAAACCCTCGACATTTCTATTTCTGCCCAGGGATTTCCGCTTCTGCCGACAAGTGACCGCTTCTGCGGTCCCGCTTTTGCGGAACACTGGCCGCTTCTGCGGCTTCCTATAAAAATCCCAGCTTCCGCTTCTGCGGTTCCCATCTCGCGGAAGCGGATCCGCTTCTGCGGAATTCCTACCGCTTCTGCGGTTTCCTGGAAGGTGCCCAAAAATCGCTCCTGCGAAGCCAAGGCCGCTTTTGCGGCTCCGCTTCTGCGGTTCCCAAGCCGCAGAAGCGAAAAGATACCAGAAGCAGCAGAACGGCTACCTCTTAACTTCCAAACTTCTTCCGTTAACCACCCGAAATCATCCCGAGGCCCCCGGGACCTCAACCAAAAGCACCAATACCACCTAATACCTTATTCAAACTTGTACCAATCTTAAAAACACCTAAAACAACACCGGAAACCCTATTAAATCAAGGATTCAAGCCTAGGAACTTCAATTTCCAACAAAACACGCTTTCGATCAAAAACCTACCAGAACCTCGTCCGAATGACCTGAAATTTTGCACACACATCCCAAATGACATGACGGAACTTCTGTAACTTTCGGAATTCCAATCCGACCCTCGGATCAAAAATTCACTATTGGACCGGAAACTTCAAAAATTCAAACTTCGGCATTTCAAGCCTAAATAAGCTACGGACTTCCAAAATACATTCCGAACACGCTCCCAACCCCGAAATCACCTAAAGAAGCTAACGGAACCATCGGATTTCCATTCCGAGGTTGTCTTCACACTGTTCCGACTACAGACCATTTTTCAACACTTAAGCTCTCATTTAGGGACTAAGTGTCCCAAAACTCTCCAAAACTTACCACCGAACAGCCCAGCATACCAAAATAGCAGAAATGAACTTAGGGGAAACAGTTAATAGGGGATCGGGGCGTAAATTCCAAAAACGACCGGCCGGGTCGTTACAGAAATTGAGTGAACAGTAGCTTCGAGTTTGGGTTTCGAGTTTTTCGATGTCGATTCGAGGTACACGTTCGCGCGACTTTGGCCAAATAATCTTGATAATTAATAAAGCGTTATTAATTGTGTACACATACGCGTGACATGATTCTTGATGCGCCGAACGAAATGAGTACACGTACGCGTGACTCGTTTTAAGATAATTCCGTAATTATGAATAACCAAACAAATGAATACACGTACGCGTGATTCGTTTCAAATTAAAAAACGGTAAAAGGTAAAAATGTACGTAGGTTCTAAATGAGTAATTAAATAATTTAATTAAGCCATGTATGATTAAGGCGACCATGCTAAAACCACGAAACTCAAGAATGCCTAACACCTTTTCCCGGATTAACAGAATTCCTTACCTGGTCTCCTGTGTTCACAGACCATAGATAGAGTCAATTTCCTCGATTTAGGATTTTAAAATAAACTGGTGACTTGGGACACCATAAATATTCCAAGTGGCGACTCTGAATAAAATAAATAATCTCATTTCGATTATTGTCACTTTAATTGAAAAAACTTTCTATCCCCTTCGGAAAAAAGGAGATGTGACAGCTCTGGCGACTCTACTGGGGATCGAACCCAGAATCTCTAGTTTTGCAGGGTTCAGAATTCGAGCCTGTTAAATATGATCTATGCTTGGCTTTATTGTTTGTTCATATTGCTGTATTTGTGGACCTAATGTGCTAATTGCCGCTTATTTATCGCTTTGATATTGTTTGAGCTATATTAAACTGTCTTCTTACGCCTTCCTTCTGAGTCTTCTAAAAATATGGTGCACACGTTCACGTTGCCCACTTTTCTGTTAGAGGTCATACCAATTAGAACGAGGCTGGGTCAGTAACTAGGCCGGGTAGACTTTCGTGCTCCCGGTACGTTGCCCCCCACCTCGGCTCGAGCTGTCCGCTTGGGTAAGCCATGTCTAGAACACAACCCCAAGTAAAACCTAGAATAACATAGCCTCATGCCGGATCCCTAGTAGGAACGTTTGTTTGCATCACGTGCATTTGACCTTGGGGACTCAACACAGGGGTCGGGTCCGTCTAGGACAGGTGTACCCAAAATAACAGACCATCCTGATGCATCTTACGTGCTATGTGTACATTTATTTGTTTCAGCTTGCATGTTGACCAACTAGGAAAAGAAAATCAAGAGAAAAACCAAGAGTGATGTAGGAAGGAAATAAAGCCCGATTCTGAAAACCCCGGTATTTGAAAATGGCCCGAAACTCTGCCGCAATTTTTCAAAAAAAAAGTTGAAAAAAGAAGGAAAAAGAGTCATTTCAAAATGAGTCAATAACATGTTTCTCCCGATTATGTCAAAATTGGACGAACTACGCGGGTCTGATTCTCACAAAATGTGACATACGTAGGCAAACCTCATCGATTCCGGCCCACAATTTTCAAAAAAAAATTCAAAAATATTTTCCATTACTTCCTTCTTTAGAAAGTCTTTCTTTTAGACCCCAATTTTTAAAGATATAAAAATATTTTCTTTTAATTTCTTCTCAAAATCCAAAAATATTTTCATTCTTCTTTCAAAAATTGAAAAGAAAATTCAAGATTAAAAAATATTTTCTTTGGAAGTATTTCTTTCATAATTTTAACATAAAAGTCCAAAAATTCAAGATATTTCCTTTCTTCTTTAGAAGTTTTTCTTTCGAAATTCAAAAAAAAAAAAGAGTTAGTTTGTTTACTTTATTCCAATCTTCCTGAACTATGCAAAGATCTGATTCATGCGGCGTCATGATACGTAGGCAACCCACATCAGGTTCGATCGAATGGTTTAAAAGAAAAAAAGAAACAAAAAAAAAAAGAAGAGAGAAAAAAAAAGAAAAAAAAAAGAAGAAGAGTGACCATTCTAACATGTTGTTTGTTTTGAATTGTGAAGAAAGTTTGAGGTTGTCGGTTTGTGGTAAGCTGGCAACACATCCATAATTCACAAGATCCAAGGGAAAAATGCCAATGACAACTGACATCGAAGCTGTTACTAGTGCTCAAGAGACTCAGGGTCAGAGGGTTCAGCAAAAGTCTACTGTGGTTGAGGAAAACAGAGTACTGAAACAGAAAATGACTAAAATGTGTCAAGCATGGGACAATAGCCAAGGACTTCCTTTTTCTATTCATGGTTTCCCAGAGTTCAGACCCATGTCGACTACCACCACTCCTGTCTCATTGTCTGATCAATCCTATCCACCTGGGTTCAGTCCTTATACCAACTGTACGACTGCAGCTGGAACTTTTGTTACATGCTCTCAAAGTATTCCATTGACAACTAATCAGACAACCACTACTGTTATGCCCGTCTTCACCGTCCCGCAGCCGACGGTGATGTAAAGGAAAACTCATGAGCCACAGTTTGCTACCCAGCAAGAACAGTCCCACTCTCCTGAGTATTACTCATACCTATTTGATCTTCCTGCAAAGATTGAGAAGCATGCCCGAAAGATGGCACAGGAAGAAATGACCCAAAGAGTGAAAAGCTTAGAACAACAGTTGAAAAACATGCAAGGGTTGGCAGGTCAGAAGAGTATTGCCTTCAAGGATTTATGTATATTCCCCGATGTCCACTTGCCACCTGGTTTCAAGACTCCCAAATTTGAAAAGTATGATGGACATGGAGACCCCATAGCCCACCTGAAAAGGTATTGCAATCAACTAAGACGTGCGGGGGGAATGGAAGAATTACTGATGGCTTATTTTGGGGAGAGCCTTACAGGTGTGGCCTCCGAATGGATTATGGGTGAAGACACATCTCGCTGGTATGTCTGGGAAGACATGGCCCAGGCCTTTGTCAGACAGTTCCAATACAACATCGACATCGCTCCAGACCGCAATTCCCTTTCAAACCTGAAGAAGAAACCAACTGAAAGTTTCAGGGAATATGCCATTAAATGGAGAGAGCAAGCCGCTAGAGTTAAGCCACCCATAGATGGCCACGAGCTAATCATTGTCTTCCTTCAGGCTCAAGAGCCAGATTAGTTTCAAAACATGATGTCTGCAGTGGGAAAATCCTTCTCGGAAGCAATCAAGATGAGGGAAATGGTTGAGAATGGTCTTAAGACAGGCAGAATTATAAGTCAAGCAGTTCTCAAAGCCGCAACTCAGGCTGTCCAGATTGAATTTGATAATTTTAGTGACATAAATGAGAAGGACGAAGAAATCATGATGACATCAGGGTCGAGAAGAGGTCCTAGGAGAGCATCTCGAAGGTATGACTAGCCTCGTCTGTTTTCCAATGATGCTCCTAGGCACTACTATCCACCTCAGAACTCACAATACTCTGTTGCTCCACCTCAGTATGTTTTCCAGCCACCAAATTACACAAGAAGGGGAGCACGAGCATCACAAAATCTCCACCAGCCTCCACAAAATTTTCAAGTGCCCTATGACCCACATCCAAGCCAAGGGTATAAAGGGGAACAAAGGTTGAAAGATAAATTTACACCAATAGGAGAGTCCTATGCAAGCTTGTTTAAGAAATTAAAGCATTATGACATGATTGCACCTATTCCTCCAAATCATGTAGACCCCCGTGCAAGAAGCTTTGACCCTTCTAAAAGGTGTGAATACCATTCCAATGCCCAGGGGCACAATGTTGAAAGCTGTCGGGATTTGAAAAGATAAATAGAAAGGATGATCCAGGAAAAATTGATTGTGATCCAAGACAGTGACACCCAGAATATCACGCAGAATCCTTTACTTGCACATGATGATGCACACTTTATGGGGATAATGCCTGGTGACATGGGGTATAAGAATCCTCTCGGGAACTTGCCGACTGAAATTGGAGAAGGCCATGGTGATTCTGATGAGCAAATTTGTGGCTAAATGTGAAGCTTAGCAATTGAAAAGTCATTCTCTCCTCACTAGGAAGGAATCTTGGTAGATTGTTTTGATGTTTTTTCTGTTATCTAGGTTATTTCAGGGTTGTGATCCAGATTTTATTTGTTTTATTGAGTCAAACTCTTCTTTCCCTTTATTTTGTCTGTGTGAGTCTTGTCTATTTGTTCTGTTGTTATTTTTAGTGTCTGGGTTATTTCAAGGTTGTAGATCGGATTTTAGATTGTTTATCTTATTGTCAAACCTTCCATCCTTTACTCAATGAAATACAGTTTGTCCTTTTGTGTCATTCCATGTTTAGTTCTTCTGCCACTAGTTCTAGTGACATGACATGCATGCGGAATTCTTAGCCAGATCTTAGAAAATTGATTTAAGCTTGAATTGGATAACTGAGAAAAATACACTCATGAGGATGAATTAAGAGTCAAAATACTTTGGAATTAAGCTCGAGTAAAATTCATGTGGAACTAGAATAATCATACCCGTGGAGGTTAATGATCTTTACCTTCAAATCACTGTGAAGGTCGGGTTGAGGAAGAATCAATTGAAGTTTGTTCGAAAGTTTGATATTAATGGATGAAAAGTGTCTTTCGACCACGACACACCAAGAAGATAGACGTGTTCATGAAAGGATATTATGTTTGGCGTTCTCGAGGCTTGGAGGCCATTTTTCTGCTATATAAACACTTTATACCCTTCTCTACCCCTTTTGAGCCTGTGTTATTTTCTTCGACCACCCTCTTTTGGAATCAAGTTTAGAATTAAAAGTCCAATAAAAATGAAAATGAAAAAAATGACGAAAACGAAAAGTCCATGCCCCAAGAGTACAGACTGGGGCAACTCTTAGAAAGTTCAAGTTAAGAAAAAAAAAGGAAAAAAAATAGTCAAAGGTCCATGCCCCCGGAAAATGGAAGCCGGAGCAACTTGAAAAGAAAAAAAAAGAGAAAAAAGAAAAAAAGTAGAAAAAAAAAGAGATACAAAAAGAAAGATTGAAAAAAATAGTTAGGTCATATGTTTGAACTATGTTTGACCTGATTCCTTAAAAAAGGATACGTAGGCAGCCTTACACGGTTCGGTCCAACCAAATAAGAATTCACAAGACAAAGAAAAAAAATCCCCAGTATCTGAAACTGGGGTAAAGATTTTATTTCACTTTTGAAAAATTCGATTCCAAGAGTTGTAAGTCTACAACCCCTCATTTTGAGTCTGCTTTAAGCCTTCATGCCGACCATTCTTTCCAACCTTATCCAAAAACCTTCCAAATAAAGAACTCCCGATATGCTTTCAAGACTGCCAAGAGACGCATGCAATGAGCAACAATTGTCATACGACATAGAACACTGTCAAGTTGCTCACAAAAGAAAACAGAAAGGGAAAGAAAAAAAATGAGAGAGCCTTACTAGTGAAAACCCTCACGGGCATTGTAAGACGACGGTAATCAGATATGAATAAATGAGAGAGACTTGTTGGTGAAAATCCCCCGGGGCACCACTAGTCGAAAGTGAGTGGTGAAGCTGATGCAAAGGATTGGCACGAACAAGCCCGACTTCAAAGGTCACAAGAATGGTAAAAGAGAAGATTGGATCAGTTTGATAGATCAGGCCGTTAAGTCCAATGCATGTCATGATCATTAAGACTAGTTATTGGAAAAAAACACTCTTCCTTCTATCCTTCCCGACATGGGCATTTCTTGTTAATCTTGTTTCTTTGCATCATTGTGTTCATTAACTCAGAGTCAGTCCTTGTCAAAACAAGCAAGAAAAGATTTCAAAATCTGCTACCAGCTTTTCAGTTGCACAAAGTAAATTTGGCCAGCGCACTCAATTGTTACAGTCAACATGCTTTGAGGATTCATGCAAAGGCGTCCCCCCCCCCCCCCCAAAAAAAAGACTCTTGTCAGCATACTTAGCTAAAGCAAGCAAAGATAACCTCAAGGTTAATCAGGAAATCTCTGTAATACCGAACAAGGACTATGAAGTATGCACATCATGCAAGAGGCACTTACCAGTTGTGATTCTCTTTGACAGGCAAATTGCTCAAAAAGCAAGAAGCCATTCAAGATATCAGAAAAGGTCAACTAAGCAAAGATCTCCAGTAGGGATAAGGTTGATTGAGCCACAAATACAAATGGTACTGGGTGTGAAACAATCCGGGTTGATACAGAGCAAAAGTCTCTTGAAAGCAACAACAAAGTCTCCCATTAGTGCAGCCAATTTCCAATACAGGCGGTCTTCCAAAAGCTGGATGATCACAAAGCCAAGCTGCCCAGGAATTAAGGCCACAAACTGACCACCACTTTTAAAACTGACAAAATTTTCTTTTTGAAAAAGGAACAAAGCAGTGCAAGGAAAGTGGTTCAAAAAAAAGAAAATAAAAAAAAATAAAAAAAAATAAAAGAAGAGAAGAGCCGCCAAAGGAAAGTTTCTCAAGTCTTTGCTATTATTTATTTTGCTAGTGTGCATAAAATCTTTCCATTGCTCTTCACATTTTTCCTCCTAGGGTAATACATCCTGGTCTGATGGTTTTTCCTCCCAATAAAAATCTTAGAAAAATCTTAGTCTAATAAATCTTTCCCCTAAGATAAGAAAACCAAGTCTGATAAAATTTTCTCCTAGGATAGAAATCTTAGTCTGATGAATCTTTCTCCTAAGATAAAAAGCCCTAGTCTGATGAACTTTCTCCTAGGATCGAAGTCTTAGTCTGATGAATCTTTCTCCTAAGATAACCAAAAAAAAAACTAGTCTGATGAATCTTTCTCCTAGGAAAACCGTCTTAGTCTGATGAATCTTTCTCCTAAGATAAGAAAACCTAGTCTGATGAATTTTCTCCTACGATAAACAATCTTAGTCTGATAAATCTTTCTCCTAGATATAAAAAAAAAAAAAACTAGTCTGATGAATCTTTCTCCAAGGAAAAACGTCTTAGTCCGATGAATCTTTCTCCTAAGATAAGAAAACCTAGTCCGATGAATTTTCTCCTAGGATACAAAGTCTTAGTCTGATGAATCTTTCTCCTAAGATACCACAAAAAAAATGACTTAGTCTGATGAACTTTCTCTTAGGATTAAAATCTTAGTCTGATGAATCTTTCTCCTAAGATAGAAGACCTACTCTAATGAAACTTTCTCCTAGGATAAAAATCTTAGTCTAATGAATCTTTCTCCTAAGATTAAAACCTAGTCTGATGAATTTCTCCTAGGATAATAATTTTTTTAAAAAAAAAATGGAATTTTGGATTTGAAAAAAAGGGTCAATTTTTAGTTTTCTTAAGTGATTAATCTTTAGTTTTCTTGAAATCAGGGGCCCGGCCTGGAGAATAGGGTCAGTTTTTACTTTAATCAAGCTTAACTTATAGTTTTCTGCAAGCTCAATCTCAAATCTAGGAGACGCACTTCCTAGTTTGATTTTTTAGGATTTTATTTCTTTAGGAGACGCACTTCCTAATTTTAGGTTAAAGGTTTTAGCCCTAGCAGGCGCATTTCCTGGTCTGGGTCTTTCAGGTTATACTTTTTAGGAGACGCACTTCCTAGTTTTGTTCATTCAAGTTTTACCCTAGGAGACGCATTTCCTAGTCCGGGTCATTCAGGTTTTTTTAGCAGACGCATTTGCTAGTAGAAATTTTCTTGGTTTTACTCACAGGAGATGCACATCCTAGTCGAGTCTTCAATTGCATCCTTCATCAATAGCATAGGTGATTCATAGGTCTGCTAACAACTCACAAATCTTCCTAGTGCAAATTGGGGCAGAAAAGTTTCTTTTGTTTTGTCTGTTTTGCTGTAGTAGCAGGCGCCCACCTGGAGAACGAGGGAATTCATTTCAGAGTTACTTCAAATTTCAAGTCAGTAGCAGGCGCCCACCTGGAGAACATGGGAAGTCATTTCAGAATTCAATTCAAGTTAGAAGTAGCAGAAACTCGCGGCAAGAATGCGAGTCAATAGTCCGAGATGACCAACAGAAGTAGTCTCATTCCAGAATAAAAAAATAAAAAAAAAAAGAAGTGAATCCAAAATGCAGAAGCAGATGATAAATGTGAACTGCTCAAGACATGGCTGAAGTCACGAGCACTACATGTCCGGTCTTGATCGGTAGAAGCCGTGAAAGAATGAACCAGCACCTGCAGCTAGCAAGCATCAAGGTTCAAATCAAAAGCCTGCATGAAGAACCATTCAAGACTCAAGGTCAAGCTTCAGAAGGCTTATAGATAGGAATCTTGTATCTCATAGCTGATAGGATTGTTCAGTTCTTTTTCATTTTTGATGTAATAACAGTAACGCGGACCGGAACCTCACTCGACTCTCTCGTCCTCTCCACACACTCCATCACTTCATTCACTTCTGAACTACACGTGGCCTGATTCCTTTATAGCCAAGAATATGTAGGCAGCTCAGATACCAGGGCTCGGTCACATTCTATTTTCTTTTAGTTTTTGGTCTCTCTAAATAAGGGTCGGGTCAAAAAACCTGTCTTGTCGTTCTTTGTCTGAAAATTCTTCGTGTTTCCAGTCAAAGAGGGGCAGCTGTAGACATGTAATTTTTGACCCTCCCCGAGGTTTTACACATTTTAGCGTATAAATATTTAGTTTAGGTTTAGTATCGCTATTTTAACTAGTTTTTACTCTTTTACTTTATTTTATCACAAGAATGAAAATTACAAAAAAATTATTTTCTTTTATTTAGCCAATTGATATTTTATCTATTTACTTTTAGTTTATCTACCTTTCATAAAATTAAAAAATACAAAAATAGTATTGATATTATATTTTTCCAAAAAAAAAAGATAAGAAGAATAGTTTTGGACTAATTTTGTCTTGTTTTTATGTGAGAAGACTATTATTTTTAGCTTGACTTAGCCCAAAAGAGGCCCGAATTCGGCCAAGCCCACTACCCAATATTCCCTCATCTCTAAAATATACCCTAATTCCCTCAATATAGAGCTAACCTAATTTTCTTACACACCTAGCTTCAGCCGTATCCCCTTCCCCTTCATATTTTCATCATCTTCTTTCCCTCAAAATTATAGAGACAGACGCACATACACTCATGGAAAAGGACGGACTAAAAGCAAAGGAGGCAAAAAACCTAATCTGCTAAAAAGGCTAGAGCCTCACCCCCTCCCTTGAGAGAAAGATTCCTCACTCCCACAAGATACTTTTTTCCTTGGCTTTGACAGTTCTACTCAGTCATTGGAGGCTACTGTGCGTGATTCCAATCAGAATATTATGGCTGTAGAATTAATCAATTTCGATTCTTAATTATCCCATTACAAAACTGAAGGTGATGTTTATCGTGACCCATTAGTGAATGGCAGAATTGTTTCACCCTCATTGATGGGGATAGAAGCATTTGAGTTGATCCTTCAGAGACTAAACAAAAATCATCAAAATTGGATATTGGTAAGATTGCGGCTGTTTCAGGTAGTGTACAACGACAGTGAGAGAACGAGAGTAAGAGGGAGGGGGAATTTCAGTATAAAGAATCGAGTGAACAGTAGATTTGAGTTTGGGTTTCGCGTTTTCCGGTGTCGATTCGAGGTATGCATTCGCGCGACTTTGGCCAAATAATGTTGATAACTAATAAAGCGTTATTAATTGTGTACGCGTACGTGTGACATGATTCTTGATGCGCCGAACGAAATGAGTACACGTACGCGTGGCTCGTTTTAAGATAATTCCGTAATTATGAATAACCAAACAAATAAATGCACGTACGCGTGATTCATTTCAAATTAAAAAGGTAAAAGGTAAAAATGTACGTAGGTTTTAAATGAGTAATTAAACAATTTAATTAAGCCATGTATGATTAAAGCGACAGTGCTAAAAATACGGAACTCGGGAATGCCTAACACCTTCTCCTGGGTTAACAGAATTTCTTACCCGGTCTTCTGTGTTTGCGGACCATAAATAGAGTCAATTTCCTCGATTTGGAATTTTAAA
Organism: Nicotiana attenuata; assembly: GCF_001879085.1. NCBI lineage: Eukaryota > Viridiplantae > Streptophyta > Magnoliopsida > Solanales > Solanaceae > Nicotiana > Nicotiana attenuata. Next base: position 13,414 of record NW_017675867.1, on the reverse strand, counting down.
ATAAACCGGTGACTTGGGACACCATAAATATTCCAAGTAACGACTCTGAATAAAATAAATTATCCCATTTCGATTATTGTCACTTTAATTGGAAAAACTCCCTATCCCCTGGGAAAAAGGAGGTGTGACAATTCAAACTTCACTTTTTTTGTTATTTTTTTGGTGAATCAGTTATGAACAGTGCTGTGTTGATTCACCCCGAAATATTTTTTGATGGGATTAATTATGGTGAAACAGTGTAACAACATTCTTAAATCTTTATGGTTGTTAATTATCTATGAGAAATGTCCTCCAATTATCTATCTTTGATGAATCTCTTATGTGATTGTTGCATGATTAATTTCTTTGCAATTCAATGTCCACATAGTGTTTCCAATGCACTTCACATATGCTTCTAGTGCACTTCCCATATGTTTCCTGAGCACATAATCAAGTGCAATTCCAATGTTCATATAATGTTTCCTAGCTATTCGTATGTTATAGTGTATCACAAATCAAAAACAGATGATCCAAAAAACAAAAAAAAAGCAGAGATTATAATGGACAATAATCAAATTTGTTTGATTGAACACAACAACAATTACTACAAAACTGCATATTTGTTCATTGACAAACAAAAAACTAACTGAGTTGGGTACATTGCAATGCACCTGTAAATTTTTTTACTACATCCACAACAACAAAGATGATGGAACTGGACACCAACTAACATTTAACACCCACACAACTTCATTTGACCAAGTCATTAACATAATACAACAAAAGAAATATGCAACTTCAATGTCAACACATGGTCTTCATGGCTACAAAACAAATAAAAAACGCCCATGACAACAACAGAAATTTTTTCCATCGTTTCAAATTTGATTCCAAGTTGGAACTTTCTTCTCCAAGCAAGTCATTTTCTTCAAATATGCGGCATTACTACCTGACAATTCATCCAGGGTCTTCTTCAAATTTTTCATTTCTTTACGAAGGGCATCCATGAAATCTTTTGAGTGTGGATAAACATTGACACATGGGGTGGAAGTTCTTCATCGCGTCATTCCCAAATAATAACAAGCAATGCCTTCAGAATGAGGACATTTGAAGAATCTACGACCACCATTCATAGGTGTCATACAGTAAACTGGTTGGCAATCAATCCGCAAAAACATTTGCGGACTGAACTGATTCACGAGAAGAAGTAGAAGATTCCGACATTATAGAGGACACTGGCCTGATTTTGTTGAAGTTGAGAATTCAATTTGAGAGGTGGGCGATGGGGAATTTGGTCTACAAAGAGGAGAGAAGAACGATGGCTTAGAAATAAGGTGTAATCCGTGTTTTATTTAGGTTATTTGTTTTTGGGTCGGAGGGGGTGGGTTTTTTTTGGGGCGGGTACGGTTCACCAGATCGGATATGTAAAGGGGTCCCTTGTTTCAAAATAGGCCAATGAAAATTTTCACGTAATTAGTCATTAACCTTTTTTTTTAATTACGAGCCGTTAGTCGGAGTGGCAAGTAAGGACCAGGGAAATAACATTAGGGATGCTAATAGCCCAATAGGTAGACGAAGGGTATTTTTAACCCTGAAACTATAGTTCAGGGTCAGTTCTGTCCCTTTTCCGTTTTTTGTATACTCGTGCTAATATAATAGTGCTTTGATTAAGATTCTGCAAACTGGAAGTTAAATTTTGGAACCTACTATATACTCATGCTATTCTTCGGCATTATGTAAATCTTTATAGGAATAAACAAATTATTTTCGTACACAAATACTTGATACTTATTATTAATTTTAATCTCATATTTTTGGATATAGTATGCATGTTAGTTACATTGAACCGCTTATTGGAGAAGGTCGAAACAGGAGAAGAAAGATAATAGTTACAAATGAAAGACAAGCTAAAATTACAAATTTCAATGAAAATGATCATTTCACGTACTATATCTATTCATTTCACGTACTATATCTATATGGATAACGAACCGTAGTTAATTTAATTGGAAATTTTAAAGTATAGATTTCATTATACAGTTGTTACTTTGTGGGGGTAATTTTATTGAAAATATCGGTGAAATTCTTGAAAAGATGAAAGATGATAAATCAATCCTTAGCTTTATATCTATTCTAAACTTTTTCCTTAATTAAGTAGGGAATTTTAGAATATCAACTATTCATGTTAGTAATATACTAATCTATCCAACAATTCAAAAAGTAACAGATCTCCGCAATTTGGTAGCGTATATTTTTTTCGAATGTATCAAAGTTTTACTTATGATAATACGGTTGCATTAGTAGTCATGCATAACTTTCTTGCGTTATGAACTATTGGACCCTTGGAATTGCAAGCTCTACAACATAACTTTATCATACTGACTTCTAAGTTTAGGATATGTATGATAAACTTTGCTATAAAAATTTTGAAGAATACACTAGCATATGATAATTATGCTCATATCTTAACTTTTTTCCTTTTCATACTATTTGATTATCCGATTTTGATGGTGATTTTACCATTTGCAAAACTGTAATATCCTCACTCAAAAATTTACATGTACTACGAGCATGTAATTAGTTAATTCTGAAAAAGTTATTTTCACTATCTTTACCTGTTGTTAGCTCTTTCCACTCCATAATGATTGGGTAACCTCTTTGCTCAGAGCCTCAGACATTCACTCAGTTACATGTTTATGCGCGAATCCTTTAACAGAGTTACAATCGTGATGTCTGCATCTTTCTGTATATTTCTCTGATCATAATTACGTTCATACAATTTTGTACTAATTTTTTCCACCTTTAAATATATGAGACAGTTTAATAACATAAACTAAAATACATGTGTGATACCATGAAGGCAGAAAATAAAAATATTGCATTAATACCAAATGAAGTAATAAAAAAATCCAAAGAGATAAAGTTAGTCAAGATTATGGATTATTACTTGATGCGTAGGTAACTTCCTAAGAAATATTTTATGATATATACATGTTTTATAAAATGTAGAGAATATAATCCAATATATTGCTTACTGGTTATGTCCTAGAATCATACTACATGATATATTCATATTATAGGTCCAAAGCACAGGGTCAAACAATTCCCATATTGGATTTTATCTACCACAACATATATTCTCACATGAATAATTTTATGTTGCACTTTCAAGAGGAATATCAATATCGACCACAAGAGTCCTGGTTATAATAGAGAAACCAAAATGGATGAAAGGAACATACACGAGGAATATCGTCTACAAGGAAGTACTAGATGAAATACACTTAATCACATGTTTTACCTCATAGAATCTGTAGGCATATAAATTTTATTAAAATTAAATCAATAAAATAATTTAGACTATATTTTAAATTCAAGATATATTGGTCCAAAGAAATATTATGGGCTAATATAATTGAATTAATTATGTAATCCAATATATATGAATTAAATAAATAAGTCTTATCCATCGGGCTAGCCAATTTAATTGGGCTAAAGTGTTGAGCCAAGCCCAAGATGTCATCTTCCTAGAGGCCCAGTTTGGTGTCACGTGTCACATGACATGGCAAGCCAAGTCAAGCGGAAGATCCAATAGGATCATGCCACGTGTCAAAATGACAAGGCATGCCAAGTCACATTAAAAGGCTAATGAAATCGTGCCACGTGTGCAAGTGACATGTTCTAGCCAATCAAATACGGTTTTATCACATTTCGATTTGATTGGTCGGAAAGAGTTTGTTCTTATCATAACACTTCCCTCCCACAACTATAAATAGGGGTCTTCATAACCCAAAAAAGGGACCATAAGTTATAACAAGAAACAAGAAAGAGCTCGTGGATCAAACGCTGCAAATTCCCCCACAAGTTTCAAGCTTCAAGCAATCAAGTTCAAGTTCAAGAACGAAGAACAAATCAAGTTCAAGCTCAAGAACAAAGAACAAATCAAGATCAATGCTCAAAGACCCTTGAATTTATTTACTATTGGAAAGAAGAATCAGAGGATTCATAGAGATTGTAACACTCAAATATTTAAAATAAAATACTACTATTATTGCAATATTTTTCGATCTTGATTTTATTTTCTTGACACAAATTTATTGTCTACAAATTCTACCACGCCCAGTGGGACAATCTCTACCTCTCATCTCAACTTTTCAATCACCAAAGTCCAAGAACGTCGAAATGGCTTCAAACAAAATCAACTCCAGATCAACATCCACCAAGGTTGCTAACTCTAGGTTTTATGCTGATATGGAAAGCATCATTGATGTTACCTTTGGAAGTTTTGGACCAGTTACGAGGAGCAAAGCAAGCTCGTTAGGACAACAAGCACCACAAGTGTCGTCTGCATCAGCCCCTATTTTCGGATCTTCATCCTCAAAAGGAGCAAGATCTTCCACAAACGCACCCAAAGGAAGAAGCGATGTTGCTGAAAAGATCAAGAAAACTCTTGCTCTACTTGACCTCTCCGGATCCAAGCACTCTGCTGTGAAGGAAGATGATGATGCTTCAAGTGATGGATCCTCCCCACTTACACCACATAGCGTGAGCCAATCGATGATCAATCTGTGTGACAATCTGCAAGCCATGGTGACAAACACTTCATCTGTGGAGAAGCAGTTGGCAAGCTTAACGGAAGCAATCGCTGGCTTGACCAAGTGCATGCAAAATCAAGATGCTAGAATCGACAAGCTAACAGATAGGGTGGGAATCTTGATGGAAGGAGAATCTACCCGCGCACCTAGCAAGCTCCCAGAAGTTCCAGAGAGTGATTCTCCCCCAAGACAAGTAGCATCCGCTAAGGCTATCCCTGTCTCATATGAAGGGATAATTCCAATCGATCAACTGAAGGAGTTCATTGAAGGAACTATTAAGAACAAGTATAAAGTTGCTATAAATTCCTCCCTTACATATGCAAAGTCGTACACCGCAAGGGTCGATATGTTGAAAATATCTGTTGGCTATCAACCTCCAAAGTTTCAACGGTTTGATGGTAAAGGTAACCCAAAGCAACATGTGGCGCACTTCGTCGAGACGTGCAACAATGTTGGGACTTATAGAGATTACCTCGTCAAGCAGTTTGTCCGCTCGCTAAAAGGAAATGCTTTTGGCTAGTACACAGACCTCGAGGCTGGATCTATTGATAGCTGGGATCAACTAGAGAAAGAGTTCCTCAATCGCTTTTATAGAACAATACTTACTGTGAGTATGATAGAACTTACAAATACTCGTCAAGGAAAGGGTGAACCAGTCATCGACTTTATCAATCGCTGGAGAAATGCAAGCCTCAACAGCAAAGAGAGGCTTAGTGAAGTTTCTGGCATAGAGATGTGCATCCAAGGCATGCATTGGGGACTCCGCTACATCTTGCAAGGTATCAAGCCTATCACATTTGAAGAAATTGCGACTCGTGCCCATGACATGGATTTAAGCATGACCTCCGCTGGAAACGAAAGGCTGCCTATCTATGAGCCTCGCGAAGGGAACGACAAGCAAGAAGATAAAAATTGGGGCAAGTTTGTACCCAGGTCTGAAAACAAAGAAGTTATGAATGTCAACACATCACCTGTGAAGTTCACAACGAAGGAGAGAAAGAAGTAGAGTACGAAATCCACTTCTTTTCACCAAGTGGGAAGTTGACTCTAAAAGAAATGCAAGAGAAGGAGTACCCATTTCTGGATTCTGATGTGCCAGCAATTTTTAAGAAAACTCCTCGAGTTAAATCTCATTGAGTTTCCGAAGATGAAGCGGCCAAATAAAGCTGGTAAAACAAATGACCCAAATTACTGCAAATACCATCGACTTGTAAGCCACCCTCTAGAGAAGTGCTTTATCTTTAAGGACAAAGTTATGGACTTGGCTCGTGAAAAGAAGATTGTGCTTGAAGATGAGAAAGCAAGCGCAAACCAAGTCTCTATCACCTTTGGCTCATTCAGTACGGATGAATTATATGGTTTTAAAGAAAGTAAAGATGAAGAATTACTGGAGAACAACAAAGTTGAAGTCGATCAACCTGATGATGATGAAGGTTGGGTGTTGGTGACTAGTCATAGGCGCCACAGAAGGAGCCCACGAAAAGAATCAATAGAACAACCAACAAGAAAAATAATGGTAAAAGACCAAAGAAATGGAATCTAGTTAGGCGTTTGAAGAAAGCAAAGTGGCGGTGCACCACCCTCAAAATCCACGACATCTAGTGACCTTGGAGGATTTTTTGCCATGTTGGTTCCGCATGAAGTTTTCCTGTGATGGTATTGAGGCCTCTTGTTGCAATGCTGATAAAGGGGAAGAAAAGAGTGATGACCTACCATGGGCACCATCTTCAGAAAATCTCATCGAGTCTATTCCTCAAGAAGTTAATGCGTACGAGGAAAAAGTCAGTTCACAAGTGACGATCTTCTACTAGGTGATGCTTTTCATAACCGCCCGTTGTACCTGGTTGGCTATATGTGTGATGAAAGGGTAAATCGAATTTTGGTTGATGCAGGATCCTCAGTGAACATCTTGTCAATTCGCACTGTGAAAGAACTTGGTATTCCCATGAACGAACTCTCAAGAAGTCGTGTGATGATCCAAGGATTCAACCTAGGAGGCCAAAGAGCCATACGTGCGATCAGGTTGGGAATCACCATTGAAGATATGCAATCAAGTGCATGGCTGCATGCGATCGACGCAAAGACTTCATACAACGTCTTGTTTGGAAGGCCTTGAATACAAGAGAATAAAGTGGTTCTATCTACCTACCATCAATGTTTGAAATACTATGAGGGTGAAGTCGAGAAGAAAATAGTTGATGATGATGAGGCATTCACCGAGGCTGAATCACACTTCGTTGATGCAAAGTTCTACTTGAAGAACCGCATTGTGAAGGAGCTAAAAGATGATGATATCATGAATGATGAGTCCACGACTAAGAAAGCTGAGGTGGTTGCCGACAAAACCAAAGATGTTGCTGAGAAGGTACACCCCAACCCAAATAAGTTGCATAAAGGGAACATTGTGTCACACGGCAAGAAAGTAACTTCTGCGCTCCAATATGTCCCTAAAAAGAAGAAATATGAAGGTGAATCATCTAATCTCTAAACAAACATGCTAAAGGGATTAACTCTTCCGATCAAACAGATTGAGGCGATAAAGTTGTCCTCGAAGCTACTTAGAAAGTATGTGTCTCAGAATTCACCACAAGATATAGCACTTCCTACTAAACGTACGGATAAAGGTTTTGATCCCAATTCTTACAAGTTATTTGCAAAGGCTGGATATAATCCTAATGAGCCGTCAAAGTTAGGGAAACTCCCATCAGAAGTTGCTACGAGGCAACCATGTGAAGGTCTGGGATATAAACAACCCCACCAGTGCGCATCTCCATAAGAAGGGCAGGCAATAATTATATCACTGTAGAAGATGAATCTACCGCTTCTAACAGACCTTCTGTATTTGATCGACTTGAAAATCAACTGTGAGGACTTCCGTATTTGAGATATTGAGTCCATTAAAGAAGGGGAACAAGTTTCAGAGACATTATCGAAACACAAGAACACCTGCTTCGCTCAAAATTCAGAAGATCTCTAAGGATTTCCAAAGTCTAGTTCCTTCTAGAATGAGGCGACAAACAAAAGTCATGATTTCATGTAATGAGGTACTAAAGGTGAATCCATACATTGTGGTCTACACTAAAGAACGTGATGAAGACAAAGAAAGTATGGGTTCTTCGTATCATGTTACTGCACTAGGCGAGCACGGTGTCTCGTCTCTAATGGAGGATGTTGAGAAATTGGAGGATTTTTCACCGTGTTATCACATATCCTTCAACGATGGTAACCCTCAAGATGATGAAGATGCGAAAAATGCTCCACCTGAACTTGAAGAAGGGGTGAAGACAACAGTTGATGCTTTAAAAGAAGTTAACCTTGGCACCGATGAAGAACCAAGACCCACCTACCTAAGTGCTTTACTAGAAGTTGATGAAGAAAGCACTTATATTAAGTTACTCAAAGAGTTCAGGGATGCCTTTGCTTGGAGTTACAAAGAGATGCCTGGCTTGGACCTGAAAGTAGCAGTCCATCACCTTGGAGTCAAGAATGGTGCTTGTCTTGTTAAATAAGCTCAAAGGCGCTTTAGGCCGAACTTGGCTCCCTTGATTGAAACCGAAGTTAACAAACTCATCGAAGCTGACTTTATTCGTGAAGTTAAATACCCAACATGGGTTTCAAGTATTGTCCCTGTAAGGAAGAAAAATGGAAAGATTCGAGTGTGCGTTGACTTCAGGGATCTCAACAATGCATGTCTGAAAGATGAATTCTCGCTTTCTATTCCAGAGCTGATGGTCGATGCTACTACTGGGTACAAGGCAATGTCATTTATGGACGGTTCATCGGGCTATAACCAAATTTGTATGGCACCAAAAGATGAAGAGCTTACTGCATTCCGTACCACCAAGGGTATTTATTGCTACAAGGTAATGCCTTTTGGCTTGAAGAACGCTGGTGCTACTTACCAAAGGGCTATGCAGAATATTTTTGATGATCTTCTCCACAAGAATGTCATACGAACTCCTATAGAGAAAAAGATGTATTTACTAAATTACTCTTAATTAATTGTTACCTTGATACATTGGGATATGTAAATAAGGGCAAATTTTGGAAAAATAAAATTAATTCCTTCTTGATTATGTAAAATGACACTTATTTTGGACCAAAATAAAAATACCAAAATATCACTTATTATGGACCGGAGAGAGTAATTTATTTACATTTGTCTAGACAATGTAATTCCCCATATATAGTGAAGGTAAGTAACAAACATCTATATATCTATATAAAAGTGGCAATAAGAAAGTGAGGTGGCACCTCTCTTAGGCCAAGAAACGTATTTATCTTTTTTCTCCTTTTTGGGGGATTTTTCATCATTCTTTCAATTTATTTTCTAATAAAAATAAAAATAAAATTATTTCCATAACTCACAACTCTTTATCTTCATAACTTATACTTTTAATAGTCTCAATAACTTCAATCTCAATAACTCCAATCTCTTTCATATTCATAACCTCCAAATGTTTAATGTGTAAGTTTATGATAATTTATCTTTCTTTTTTTAATCTTCCACTTCATGTCTCTCATTTAATCTAGAGTAAATGAGTAATAAAGAACCTATGTTGTAGTTTTCTAGAACAAAGCTCACGTAGCATTAGCAATTGAATACCATTTCTATTTATTTTTGTTGTCCTTTATTTACTTTAAAATTTAAAATTTAAAATTTCATTTTCATAACTCATACTACCTTAACTTCTACTCTTAATAATATCCATAACACTCATGCTTTTCATATTCATAACCCCCACATATTTAATTTAAAAATTAAAATAACTTATGGTACTCATCTATTTTTTAATATATGTCACGACCCAAAATCCACTAAGGGTCGTGATGGCGCCGGACACCATTGTCAGGCAAGCCAACAACAAATAACTAGTAACTTCTCGTTTTAAATATTTCTGAAATCACTTCTTTTATATGTTTAAACAATACATAATAAATTCCACTGAATAAATAATGAAACATTTAACAATTTTAAATTTCTGAATAAACCAATAGACATCCCAGAACCCGGTGTCACAAGTGCATGAGCATTTACTAGGGAATGAAATGAAATACAGTAATTGTCCGGTATACAAAGTGGACAGAAATGAAAACACAGTACAGTATTCTGAAGGAGACTCTGCTGGCTGCGGGTCGTCTCGATAAGTGCAGCTCACCTAAGTCTCCGTATCAACCATGTCACTATGCCACTAAGCCACTAATCGCACATAATCCTGTGCAACAAAAATGCACAGCAAGTGTGGTATGAGTACGAAAACAACGTGTACTCAGTAAGTATCCCGCCTAATCTCGAAGAAGTAGAGACGAGATGGCAACTTCGACACTTACTAAAGGTCCAATAATAATATTATTAATGCG
>NW_017675867.1:0-1387 GCF_001879085.1 Nicotiana attenuata | reverse complement strand
TATTCTTTTACCTGAATAGTAACGTTGTCATATTACTACAACATTTGATTCATGTTTTAGTTTGGCTTGAGGAAGAAGGCTCTTGAATAATGGTCGATATTGCGGGAAGGGGTGTCGACAAGAACTCGAAAAATTATATAGTGATTTTGCATTTCTATTTCCTTCTATTTTCTTATGATTAAGGTCTCAAGTTGTATCTTTTCTTCTCTATTTACTTTCTCGTGTGTTCTCTTTCGCTTTATTTTCTATGAACATTTGTTTGTCGCAAGTTTGTATTTCGTTTGGACTCAAACTAATTACTTATGAGTTAAACGTTGTTGGAAGTATGCTAACTACTAACCAATAACAGCTCATTGTGTAAAAGGGATAAATTTTAAACATTCAAATACGCCCTTCATTGGATATTTCGGCAACACTTCTTATTTCTTTTAGTTAGTAAAAAGTGTTAGGGCTAAAAGTCACAGAGCAGGCGCAAGTTCTTCTTTGCTGAGCCATCGGCATGTTTGTTTCTTGTAAAATAGAAATTATTTTCTACTTCATTTCTACTTGTAATTTTTACAAAGTAAGTGGTAGTTATCTTTCATTGTATTCGTATGATTGTATCATGTATTATATGTACGACAAAATAAAATAAAGTATTTGATTTACTTTGTAACATTTGATTCTTTTTGAAGTATTGTGATAATTATCTTTCTTTTTGAAAGTTATGTTTTGATTTACTTCTTTGAATTGCCTATTATTTGTGAGACAAAAAAAAAATTTTGCTGATAGGATACAAATAATTGAGCAAGTATTCTGAAGTGAAGTACTCTATTCTCCTTGGAATGGAGAATTTGAGAGGGAAACTAATGAATAGAAAAGAAAAGACAAAGACGAAGGCTAAGAAGGGAATAACGAGAAGGAATATAAAAAAGAATACGCCGCAATTTCCACATATTTCTTTTGTTTTGTTTTATTTTCTTTTCATTATTAGTTTCTTTACTTTTATTTCATATTTCTTTTATTTGAATAGGAGAAATTTTAGCAAAGCCGATGTTTTACTATCTAATGAAAAAATTATCTATTTACATGCCTCTAATATATAATTGTACTTAAAGAGTCATGTATTAACCTCTCACTTCCTCCTCATTAATTATAATATATGTAAGTGAAATTTTTTTCTTGAAAAACCTTTCTTTTATCTCCTTTTAAAAAAGAAAATCAGAAAAAAATGCAGTTACCTAAAATCTAATTCTAATTAAAATGCTAAGTATATGATTTATCAATATGTAGATTCATCTTTTATATCCATTAGTTAAATTTAAAAAAACTTCTCTCTCTCATCCGCTTATTTGTTCGTTTTAATTTTTTTTTTATTTTTTTAAATTTGTGTATAGTGGAGGTGCAC
>NW_017675866.1:2583-57584 GCF_001879085.1 Nicotiana attenuata | reverse complement strand
TCTCAGAAATCAGTACTGCTCCTATTCCGACACCCTTGGCATTGGCAGCTCCATCAAAGAACAGTTTCCATCCAGGCTTCTCGACCTGTCCTAATTCTTCAACATGCATTACCTCCTCGTCCGGGAAGTATGTTTTCAAAGGCTCATATTCGTCATCAACGGGATTCTCGGCTAAATGATCAGCCAGTGCTTGTGCTTTCATGGCGGTCCGAGTCACGTAGACAATATCAAACTCTGTGAGCAGGATTTGCCATTTCGCCAGTCTCCCTGTGGGCATGGGCTTTTGAAAAATATACTTCAAAGGGTCTAACCGAGAGATGAGATAGATAGTATATGCTGACAAGTAATGTTTCAACTTTTGCGCTACCCAGGTTAAAGCACAACACGTCCTCTCGAGTTGGGTGTATTTTACCTCATATGATGTGAACTTCTTCCTGAGGTAGTAAATCGCCTGCTCTTTCCTTCCTGTGATATCATGCTGCCCCAGTATGCAACCAAACGAATTGTCTAACACAGTCAGGTAAAGGATCAGGGGCCTTCCTGGCTCTGGCGGGACCAACACTGGTGGTCTGGCCAAATACTTCTTGATCTTATCAAATGCTGCTTGACATTCCTCCGTCCATCCGACCGCAACATCTTTCTTTAACAACTTGAAAATGGGTTCACACGTAGTTGTAAGCTGGGCAATGAACCTGCTGATGTAATTCAACCTGCCAAGCAAACTCATCACATCTTTCTTGTTCCTTGGCGGTGGTAGCCCTTGGATGGCTTTGATCTTAGACGGGTCTAATTCGATACCGCGCCGACTTACCACGAATCCCAATAACTTCCCCGATGGAACTCCAAAAGCGCATTTTGCTGGATTAAGCTTGAGGTTGTACCTGCGGAGTCTCTGGAAGAATTTCCTCAAATCCCTAACATGGTCACATTGTTTCCTCGACTTTATGATCACGTCGTCCACATAGACCTCGATTTCCTGATGTATCATGTCATGGAACATGGTAGTCATTGCCCTCATATACGTTGCCCCTGCGTTCTTCAACCCAAATGGCATGGCCCTGTAACAGTACGTCCCCCAAGGTGTGATGAACGTTGTCTTTTCCGCATCCTCCTCATCCATCAAAATCTGGTGATAGCCCGCGTAACAATCCACAAAGAAAGCAATCTCATGTTTGGCACAATTGTCAATCAATATATGGATGTTTGGAAGTGGGAAGTTGTCTTTCGGGCTTGCCTTATTGAGATCACGGTAATCAACACATACTCTGGTCTTTCCATCCTTCTTTGGTACAGGCACCGCATTAGCTAACCAGGTAGGGTATCGAGTAACTCGTATGACCTTCGCCTCAAGCTGCTTGGTAACTTCTTCTTTGATTTTCACACTGATATCTGTTTTAAATTTCCTCAACTTCTGCTTGACAGGCGGGCATTCCGAATGAACGGGCAATTTGTGGACCACCAAATCGGTACTTAAACCTGGCATGTCATCATATGACCATGCAAAAACATCTTTGTATTCAAACAACAATTCAATTATCTCCTCCCTGAGTGGGGTTTCCAAATGGACACTTATTTTTGTTTCCCGAACGTTCTCCCGATCCCCTAGATTGATTGCCTCTGTGGCATTCAAGTTAGGCTTGGGTTTTTCCTCAAATTGATTTAACTCTTTACTGATTTCTTCCAAAGCTTCCTCGTCATCGTATTCCCTCTCGCCATCACACTCAATTTCCTGTATTACTATTTCACATTGATTATCAAGACTAGGCCGGAGACTCCTCATGCATGACACATCATTGAAACCAGCATAAAAGGGACTGTACAAGAGAGAAAAGAAAACAAAATAAAGGCGATCAGGAAAGAAGAAAGGAGGACATTGCATTTCATTAGAATTGTAAGATAACAAGGTTTAACTCATCCAAATGGACGGAACATAGAAATCTGAATTACAACCCTGGAAATAATCCAGATTTAGTACTCAAAGAAAAATCAAAAATTAACTACCACGACTCCTTCCGAATTGGAAGAGGAGTAGCTTCCCAGTTATTGAGCCTAGCCTGAGATCCCACGAACTGCACATCAACCTTACTCGGACCTTCGCCGGGTTCCACCATATTCACTTCATCGAACACCCTTTCGAACCTTGCGATCGTCTCCTTGTCAGGTTCTATCACCACAGAATTTGGCATTGCTGTTGCTGGGCGTCGTTTAGTACCAGGCCGGACGAAGGAACGGGAAAGGCAAGGAATAGGTTTTGGAAGGGTCCACACTCTCTTCTTCATCTTTTTGGCTCTCCTTATGTCAGCAGAAGTGGGTTTGAAACCTAGCCCAAAAGTGTCTGGATTTCCGGGGAGAGACACCGGCTGTATGATTCCTTGCAGTGAAGCGCCTAACCCCTTTCCGGGCAGGAATCCATTCCTTATCATCTCTGAGGCTACCATAACAGATGCGGCAGCTATCTTGGGCATAGGAACACACTCCCCTTCCGGGATTTTATCAACCGACACTGTATCCATGACTTGATACACCCACGGACCTTTATCATTTTCAACTTCCTCAAAGGATGTAATAGCATTACAAGAATTGCCCTCTCCATGAACCACAATCTCCTGCCGATCCCATTCAAACTTGACCATTTGATGCAAAGTAGACGGTACTGCCTTCGCGGCATGAATCCAGGGCCGTCCCAATAAAAGATTGTAGGAAACGCTGACATCGAGCACTTGAAACTCCATAGTGAATTCCACAGGTCCTATTGTTAGCTCCAACACAATATCTCCCACTGTGTCTTTCCCTCCGCCATCAAATCCCCGTACACAGATGCTGTTTTTATGAATTCTTTCCCTGTCAACTTGCAACTTTTCTAGAGTGGAAAGAGGGCAAATGTTGGCGCTAGACCCATTATCAATTAACACCCGAGTCACCACGGAATCTTCACACTTCACTGTAAGGTACAAGGCTCTATTATGTTCAGTTCCTTCTAATGGTAACTCGTCATCAGAAAATGTCACCCTGTTCACCTCAAAAATCTTGTTTGCGATCTTCTAGAGATGATTCAGAGTGATTTTATCTGGCACATGGGCTTCGTTTAGAATTTTCATCAATGCCCGGCGATGTTCATCTGAATGAATCAATAAGGACAACAACGAGATTTGTGCTGGGGTTTTCCTCAATTGTTCCACAATCGAATAGTCTTGGGCCTTCATCTTTTTCAGGAACTCTTCAGCTTCTTCTTCAGTAACAGCCCTCTTTGTCGGTGCCGGATTGTCTTTAGCTGCTTTAACCTTCCTCAACTCTTCAGGGGCAAAGCACCTCCCTGATCTAGTCAACCCATGAGTTTCACACACTTCTCCTTTAATTTCCTTTCCTTGGTACATCACAGTCACCCTGTCATAATTCCACGGGACAGCTTTCTCACTAACCACGGGCAATTGGGTCACCGGTTTGATGATGACTGGTTCTGTTCGAACGCCTTTTACAACCAACACAGGCTCGACAGCTGCTCCTGGTATTGTCACCTTAACAGGCCCTGGTTTTATCACCCTCACTGGTTCACTGATTGTCTGGCCCACTGCGACCAAAGCTTTCTTATCAACCAATTCCTCTTTTGTTTTACTTTCGCTTGCTTTAATCATCATCACAGTCTGCGACGGCATCTTGTATTCTCCCTTCTGCACTATCTCGATCATGTGAGCCTCATGATGAACAGGTAGCGGATTCTGCGTGATATTGGGAGTCTCCGGAGCCTGCACCTCAATTCTCCGTGTATCAATCAGTTCCTAAATGGCAGTTTTCAGATGCCAACACTTCTCTGTATCATGTCCAGGCGCTCCTGAGCAGTACTCACAATTCACTGAATGGTCCAGGTTCCTTGGGGGAGGGTTTGGTAATTTAGGTTCGATCGGGTTCAACATACCCAACTGCCTCAGTCTGTGGTACAGGCTCGTATAAGATTCTTCCAAGGGAGTAAAAGTCTTCTTCTTCTGCGACCTATCGTTCTTATATGCAGGATTGGGTTGGAAACTGGTTCCAGCGGCATTTCGGTTGGTTCTTGGAGGTGAGTAAGTGTTTTGGGGAGTGGGTGCGCGCCATTGGGCACGAGTAGGAGGTTGTGGGTATGTCTGGGCATGATGGACAGAGAAATGGGGAGTAGGAGGTGGATAGTAATGCTGTGGTGGGCCATATGAGGTATGCGGGTAAGCTTGAGGGTGAGGGAGAGGTTGGTGATAATATGGTGATGGACCCCTGGACCAGACCCTTGATTCCACTACTGCCACTTCTTCTTTCTTCTTCTTTCCCAATACTCCTCCGGTGCCGCTTTGAATGGCCTGCGTGGTTGCTTTGAGTGCTGAGTAGCTCATAATTTTGTTGGTCTTGAGACCCTCTTCTACCATGCTTCCCATCTTTACAACTTCGTTGAAAGTTTTCCCCACAGCGGACACCAGATGGCCATAGTAGGTTGGCTCTAAAGCCTGAAGGAAATAATCCACCATCTCATTCTCTTTCATCGGAGGATCAACTCTTGCTGCTTGCTCTCTCCAACGGAAACCGTATTCTCTAAAGCTTTCTCCGGGCTTTTTCTCGATTTTGGTCAGTGATAGACGGTCCGGGACAATTTCGAGATTGTACTGAAAATGACATGCAAAAGCTTGAGCTAAGTCATCCCAAGTGTACCACCGAGCATGATCTTGTCTTGTGTACCACTCCAACGCCGCCCCACTTAAGCTTTGACTAAAGTAGGCCATTAATAGCTCATCTTTTCCCCCGGCTCCCCTCATCTTGCTGCAAAACCCTCTCAGGTGGGCCACCGGATCACCATGGCCATCATACCCATCATACAGGTCGAACTTGGGCAATTTGAATCCTGCTGGCAACTGGACGTCAGGAAACAAGCACAAGTCCTTGTAGGCCACACTTACTTGACCCCCGAGACCTTGCATATTTCTGAAGGACTGCTCTAAAATTTTGACCTTTCGTATCATCTCCTCTTGCTCGGGGTTTTTGGGGAGGTTTTCTCTTCTGAGAGATTAAAATGGGGNTATCATAGGTGCAAGTGTACTTTTGGCTTGAGTGATTAATGTACTGACAACCCCAGCTATTTTTATGTCAATGTTCCCATCCTTCCTTGGAAATATTAAGAGCCCCAAGAAAGCCACCATAAAAGCGAAACATCGATGCTCCTCCCACTTCTGGCGGTTTCCTTTGCTACATATCTTACTTTCTGGATTGTTGAACCCCCCGATATGACCATAGCGATGATATATGAAGCTTAGAGTACAAAAGCCACTTGCCAGGTCTGTGTTATGGACGGCCCTGACTATTTTCAAGGAGTCTAAAAACTTGTGTACAGCTACAACTCTAGGAGCAACCAAATATTTGTGCCTCAACGGAACCTCATCCTTTCCAATGTAGCCAGCTATTTCCTCCAATGTTGGGGTAAGCTCAAAATCTGAAAAATGGAACACGTTATGTGCTGGGTCCCAACATGTAACCAGTGCTCTAATAATATCTCCCCGAGGCGCAATATCAAGCAAACCGGTAAGCCCTTTCAAATGTTTCTTGACCGCATCTTGCCCTTCTTTGCCCAAATCGTTCCACCACAGACGCAACTCCAAAGGGATTTTATGCATGATTGAAAAGGGTTCATTTTGAGTCGTGCTCATCCTGCACATTTATTAAGGTGCTTTAATAACTTATTTGACCTAAAAAGGAAAGCAAATAACACTATCTTTGTTTAAATTTCCAATTTTAAAACGGCCGGTTTTGCAGTTACGGCCTTTCAGCACTTCGTAAAGAAGATTTTAAGGCTGTGCCTGCTAGCCGTCAAATGACTCAAGATGGCCGTTTTTGCACAAGCAGCCTTCCGGCGCCCGTTTGGGGACATTCGGCTATTTTGGGAAAACGGCATCACCTGAAAAAATAAAATTGACCTTTTTGGCTATTTTTGCAAAAGGGGTGGTTGGACCCGATGAGGGTTGCCTACGTATCTCACATCCGGTGAGAATCAAACCTGCTTCGTTCGGGCAAATAAATCTAACTATTTTGAAAACACCCCTAATTTGAAAAAATAACCTCTTTTTTTTTGTTGTTTTTGTTGGCAAATTCACTTTTCTGAAAGCAAGATTCTTTTTATACTTTCTTTTTTAGTGGCAAATAAAACGAACTAATTTGAAAACAAAACTCTTTCTGTTTTTCTTTTCCGTTGGCCAAAAAAACAAACTACTTTTCTTTTTTTTTTTTTCAATTTCAAAAATCCGGCAGCATTTCGGCACTACTTGGCCATTGGTTTTTTTCTGGTATAGGTAATTAATTCTCCCTACTGCTACTTCGCTTTTTCTCTCTCTTTTATTCAACATTGCCCAGATATTCAAAGCCGGTCAGCATGCAAGTCCAAAACAGATAAATGCACAAGTAGTATGCATCAGGATGGTCAATTTTTCCGGGTACACCCGTCCTAGACGGACCCAACCCCTGCGTTGAGTCCCCTAAGTCAAAATGCACGTGATGCAGATAAGCGTTCCTACTAGAGATCCGGCATGAAGTCAAGTTCTTCTAGGTTCAAAACCTGGGTATGTGTTCTAGACTGTGTACCCGAGCGGACAACTCGAGTCGAGGAGGGGGCTACGTACCGGGAACCAAAAGGCCATCCGGCTTAGTAACTTGTCCGGCCTCTTTCTTATTTCAGGGTATTGACACTAACAGAATAGGGAGTCTCAACCAGTAAGCACATCCCCGGAGGTGAGAAGAGAAAGGTTTCGGCACAGTTTATATACAATTCAGATAATATCGAGGCAGTAAAAAGCAACATTTTGCACATTTAGCATGAAACATGTAGGAAAATCAGATAAAGCCAAATACAACAATATATCTAAGCTCAAATTCTGAACCCATAACCAGAGATTCTGGGTTCGATCCCCAGCAGAGTCGCCAGAGCTGTCACACCTCCTTTTCACACTACACCCCGGAAGGGTATAATAAAGGGAGTTATTTCCAACTTGAAGTGACAATCGGAACGGGACTTATTATTAAGATTTCAGAGTCACCATTTGGGAGATTAAGGGTGCCCCAAGTCACCAGTTAAATCCCGAACCGAGGAAATTATGACTCTGTTAATAGTTAGCGAACCAGAAATCCGAGTAAGGAATTCTGTTAACCCGGGAGAAGGTGTTAGACATTCCCGGGTTCCGTGGTTCTAGCACGGTCGCTCAACTGTTGTATTTGATTTTATCTGATTTCGAAATATGTTCTAGCTTATGTGCTTTTATTAGTAAATCGCTTTTATTTTTATTTATTCGATTTTTAAACGAATTGCAACGTCGTGGAAATGCGCCTCAAACCACGTCGCACCAGTGCACCCGTGATTGTTAACACATTTCGACTTCGTTGAGATTTGGATTTGGGTCACATAAATGTGCACCCGTGTTTAGGAAGGTGATTTTATTTAAAATGCGCGCCTAAAGTAGCTACGCGTTTATTAACTGTGTGGGGAGCCATGAAAGTCGCTAAATGGCACATTCCGAAGTCTCAATATTTTGATATAAGCAATTAATGAGGGCCCCGCAATTTGTGTGTTTTATTCGGCGAGGCTCGTCTCATCCTTCATTAAAAGGCAAACTAAAAATGAATAAGATTTTTCTATTTTTGATGTCTCTAATAAGGGAAGAAGTCTAGTTGATTATTATTGTGAAAGTGTACACAGCTTACCAATTGGGCAATATCGAGTCAATTGTCTTCCTAGCCTTGGGCCTAAACAGACCAATCCACACGGGACTGGCAGACTGGACATAATTTCCCCAATAAACCAAATGTTGGGCCTAAAATCAGCTCAGGTCCTGAGAGGCCACTTAAACCCAGGGCTAACGCCAGCCCAAGTGAGGGGCTAATGGATGGGGTCACATATCAGTAGAGACTAATGCCCACGTTATTCAAAAATAGGTTGTTAAGCCTTGATCCGTTGACAGGCCCCAATCAGAACTGGAGCTTAAGCAAATTCACACGGAAAAATACTACTGAATATATTTCAAGTTGTTCAATTGTATCCACTACTTGCTGCAACTAATTTCAGAAATATACACGGGATAACTAGACTAAGGTGATTACTAATAATATGGAGGTATCAAACTTAAGAGGTTCAAGTCCTTATTCTATTCTGACTTCAACTTATCAGGCTAATGTGTTACATTACCTTATTACACTTGTTCATACAAATAACTGCAATAGGCAGTCCTATTGACATGAAACAAAAGTCGAAACAGTCCAATCATAAATCTCATTGCAGAAAGTAGACATTAGATTCTAACATGTGAACTGCTATACTCAGAATTAAATCTCATTGCACAGTCCATACGAATAGTCCAATTATACAGTCCAGTTAACAGTCCAGTATTTACACACATATAAAATTGATTCGACACTGTGCTGATTAAATCTAACGCCTATTTAACTATCAATACACCACAGTCCAAGCAGCACACTTCAAGATCAAACAGATGAACATTTGATTCCATTTCAAGCTTAATGTTACAGCAGGGCAAGGTTCGAATAGTGTACCTGGTAATTGCAAATAAGAAAAGGGAGAGATTAGCAGCAGACAACTTCAGCAGCAGACTCAGAAAACCACGTTTAAAAATCTCAACAACAGTCCAGCACAGACCCAACAAACTCAGAATAAATTAGAGAGCCAATAGAGTTCACAGATTAACCCAAAGCAAGCACCAAACAGCTAAAAATGAACCCAGGACTGACAATCCCCAGTAAACAAACAACAAAATCAACCTGGACTAAGTAAATCTCATGCACACATGATTCGAACTAGCTTGTGAATGTCCAAAGTGAGCATACACAGATGAGTTCAGGTTACTTCTTATCCTTAACGAGCTAGGAAATGGGATTAATGACTGAAATTTGAGAATGAGGTTAGGAGAGATTAATGGAATAGTAATTTTATTGTTCTGGTTCTTTTCTGAAACTTGAGGATGATCGGAGGGTTTTGAGGGGTCGAGATGGCTACCCAAAAAAACTCCTCTACTCAAGGCAAATGAATGCCTATTTATAGGTGAACTTAAGGTCCAATTTCAGATTTTCCTTTTACCCCTTAGTCCCTATTCTAATTTCACTGCTTACCCCTTTTTTTTCTGACTTGTTACACAAGTAACTACCTTAAGTTTATTAGAACCTACACTATAGTCCATCCTAGAAGGTTCTATACTTGTTACAATCCCTATTCTATCCTTACCCCCCTTCAAAAATTACCAAATCTGATGAAAGTACCCTTTTTCCATGCCTAAACTACCCTTTGAACCTCCTGAAATTACTAGCCTACGTTAACTACACTAACCTTTCTAACCCTGGTCCAAATAACTATTTCTGCAAATTAACCAGCCCACCAATCCAATCGCAAATCCTAAATTCAAATAACTACTGATTTTCGGATTAACAACTACTAACATCTATTAGCGATCAACAAACTAAGAAATTGACAACAATAGAATCAGTATGAAAGGAAGAATCAAACACAGGAAAATCCAAACAGTCAGAATTATTAATCAAACTAAACTAATCAAAATTTCAGACCTAGACCTCTACTTACGAATCAAAAGAAAACATGCTTAAGCTGCTTTACTAGAGAAAATGAAAAGAACAAGTTCATGCTACTAATTATTATAAGAAAATGAACAAATCAACACGGAGAAGAACAAACAAGACTCAAGTCAATTGATCACGAAGAAGTGACAGTCATGGAGAAGGAAATGACCCAAAAAACAAAGAGAAACTTACCTATGCAATTTTAGGGTTCTGCTAATTCTGTGACTTAACATTCGAGCAACTCCAACGATGTAAGAAGGGAACCAGTTGGGATTCAGGAAGAAGGAAATTAGGAGCGTATAGGGTGCAATTTTTAGCTATTTGGCGGAGTTAGGGTTTTTGGGCGGCACTTCGATTTAAAATTCGAAGAGATCTAATGAGATTTGGAGGAAACCACTTGGGGATTTAGGAAGAGGGAAGTGAGGAGACCCCGGGGGGTAATTTGGGTGAGATTTGGAGGTGGCGCCGCCGTACACGGCGGAGGCGGCGACTACTTTTTTGAAGATTCGAGAAGCTTGGATGGGAGTCGAAGAAAACTGACCCCAGACTGGGAACGAGGAGAAGGAGAAGGTGCTGTGGTGTGTTTTTGGGGTCGTTCGGNCACTACCTCCTTTTTATTACTACACCCGCAAAGGGTGTATAGGAGCTTTTCCACTTAAAGGACAATCGGAACGGGATTTATTATTAAAATTCAGAGTCGCCACTTGGGAGATTAATGGTGTCCCAAGTCACCTGTTGAATCCCGAACCGAGGAAATTATGACTCTGTTAACAGTCAGCGAACCAGAAATCCGGGTAAGGAATTCTGTTAACCCGGGAGAAGGTGTTAGGCATTCCCGGGTTCCGTGGTTCTAGCACGGTCGCTCAACTGTTGTATTTGATTTTTTCTGATTTCGAAATACGTTCTAGCTTATATGCTTTTATTAGTAGACCGCTTTTATTTTATTTATTCGATTTTTAAACGAATTGCAACGTCGTGGAAATGCGCCTCAAACCACGTCGCACCAGTGCACCCGTGATTGTTAACACATTTCGACCTCGTTGAGATTGGGATTTGGGTCACATAAATGTGCACCCGTGTTTAGGAAGGTGATTTTATTTAAAATGCGCGCCTAAAGTAGCTACGCGTTTATTAACTGTGTGGGGGGGCCATGGAATTCGCTAAATGGCCCATCCCGAAGTCTAAATATTTTGATATAAGCAATTAATGAGGGCCCCGCAATTTGTGTGTTTTATTTGGCGAGGCTCGTCTCGTCTATCATTTATTTTAAAGGGAACCCTAAAGTGGCTATAACCTTTCTATATTCTGTGCCGACAATAAATGAACTTTCAGTATTATTGTTCAAGGGTCAGTAAATTTTCTGGATAAAATTGGGCTTTAGTTTCGGCCCAATGCCATTTCAGTGCTGCTTGTGATAACGGGAAAGGCTGCCTGGGCATGGGCTTCATCCAATGAGAACAGGCCCAGATGGCCCGTCCAGTTCAGCTTATCGAGCAGCTCTGGATCACGTTAGAATGCGATTCATATATGTATTAGAGAATTATACCAATGCATCAGTAAATCAGGCAATTATTTTGCTGGTTTTATACTTACTTCATTTAACTCATTATTTATTTCATGCATGTTTGATGGTGAGTATTTAAGCTAATGTCTGTTAGCAACTATTAATACTGGAACTTAAGCGAATTCACATGGAAAAATACTAATGAACCTATTTCAAGTTGTTCAATTGTATCCACTACTGGCTGCAACTAATTTCAGAAATATGTACGGGATAACTAGACTAAGGCGATTATTAATAATATGGAGGTATCTTTAAGAGGTTCAAATCCTTATTCTATTCTGACTTCAACTTATCAGGCTAATGTGTTACATTACCTTATTGCACTTGTTCATACAAATAACTGCAATAGGCAGTCCTATTGACATGAAATAAAAATCGAAACAGTCTAATCCTATCATTAACTGCAGAAAGTAGACATTAGATTCTAACATGTGAACTGCTATACTCAGAACTAAATCTCATTGCACAGTCCATACGAATAGTCCAGTTATATAGTCCAGTTAACAGTCCAGTATTTACACACATACAAAATTGATTCGACACTGTGCTGCTTAAATCTAACGCCTATTAACTATCAGTACACCACAGTCCAAGCAGCACACTTCAAGATCAAACAGATGAACATTTGTATTCCATTTCAAGCTTAATGTTACAGCAGGGCAGATTCAAATGTGTACCTGGTAATTGCAAATAAGAAAAGGAAAGGATCAGTAGCAGTGACAGTTTGCAACAGCAGCCCAGGGAGAAGTTGAAATCCAGTAATAACTCAATCAACACAGCAAATTCAGGAATAGGTTTGAAACTCCAGCAATGAACCAAAACACCAACAATTTCAAGCACCAATGCAGTCCAAAACCAAATCGATTACTCAGACTCAGTTTACAGCAATTCAAATAGACCCTAACAACTCTCTTGGCAGCTACTTTCACATATAGAACAGTATACTCGAAAACAAGCTTATTTCTAATCCCAATGCTGAGATCAGCATTGTTTTGAAGGAATTTTATGATTTTTAGAAACTCTGTTTTATGCCTTTTGGAAGGGGTTTAGAGGACTGCCCCAAAAAAACTTCCTTATCAAGGCAAATGAATGCCTATTTATAGATGAACTTAGGGTCCAATTTCAGATTTTCCTTTTACCCCCCTTAGTCCCTATTCTAATTTCAGTGTTTACCCCATTATTTCTGACTTGTTACACAAGCAACTAACTTAAGTTTATTAGAACCTACACTATAGTCCCTCCTAGAAAGTTCTATGCTTATTACAATCCCTATTCTATCCTTACCCCCCTTCAAAAATTACCAAATCTGATGAAAGTACCCTTTTCCCATGCCTAAACTACCCTTTGAACCTCCTGAAATTACTAGCCTATGTTAACTACACTAACCTTTCTAACTAACCCTGGTCCAAATAACTATTTCTGCAAATTAACCAGCCCACCAATCCAATCGCAAATCCTAAATTCAAATAACTACTGATTTTCGGATTAACAACTACTAACATCTATTAGCGATCAACAAACTAAGAAATTGACAACAATAGAATCAGTATGAAAGGAAGAATCAAACACAGGAAAATCCAAACAGTCAGAATTATTAATCAAACTAAACTAATCAAAATTTCAGACCTAGACCTCTACTTATGGATCAAAAGAAAACATGCTTAAGCTACTTTACTAGAGAAAATGAAAAGAACAAGTTCATGCTACTAATTATTATAAGAAAATGAACAAATCAACACGGAGAAGAACAAACAAGACTCAAGTCAGTTGATCACGAAGAAGTGACAGTCATAGAGGAGGAAATGACCCAAAAAACAAAGAGAAACTTACCTATGCAATTTTAGGGTTCTGCTAATTCTGTGACTTAACATTCGAGCAACTCCAACGATGTAAGAAGGGAACCAGTTGGGATTCAGGAAGAGGGAAATTAGGAGCGTATAGTGTGCAATTTTTTAGCTATTTGGCGGAGTTAGGGTTTTTGGGCGGCACTTCGATTTAAAATTCGAAGAGATCTAATGAGATTTGGAGGAAACCACTTGGGGAATTAGGAAGAGGGAAGTGAGGAGACCCCGGGGTGTAATTTGGGTGAGATTTGGAGGTGGCGCCGCCGTACACGGCGGAGGCGGCGGCTACTGTTTTGAAGATTCGAGAAGCTTGGATGGGAGTCGAAGACAACTGACCCCAGACTGGGAACGAGGAGAAGGAGGAGGTGCTGTGGTGTGTTTTTGGGGTCGTTCGGAGAATCGCCGCCGGCGGCGGCGATTTCCGGCCGGCGGCGCTAGGGCGGAGGAAGGCGGGGTTAAGGTTTGTACGAGGAGGATGGGAATTGTCGTTGATTTTTGTATAAAGGTTATTACAGTTTTATTAAGAATGGAAGATCAGATCTAGACCATCAGATTTGGGGGTATGGACGGTTACGATCGATTTGCCAAATGACGTCGTTTTTGTTATGGGGGGGACTGGACCGGGCAGGGGCGTTTGGGCTAGGTTGGGGTGGGGTGTTTTTGTTTGGGCCTGGGCAACTTGGCCCAGTTCTTGCCAGTCATTTCCTTTCTTTGTTCTTTTGTTTGTTTTCTTGTATTTTAATCACTTTGCTTTTTGTATTTTATATTTTTTGTATTTTGTATTTATTTTATAAAATGCTAAAACAAAACAAAAGACCTAATTAAACTATCTAACTCCTAAAATTATTATATAAAACTCTATGTAAAGATAAATGTAATAATTAACAATGCAAAGAAACTATTTTCTTGCAATTTTCTTTACATTTTATTCTAAAACTAATTACTAAAATTGTGAAATTAAATCCCTAAATGCCAATGCATATTTTTGGTATTTTCATATGGATTAAAATTCACAAATAAAAATGCAACAATTACCAAAGGATGCCACAAAATTCACAAAGATTTATAAAATACTAGAAAAAATTGTTTTGTTTGAAATTTGGGAATTATTCATATATAGGGAAAAAATCACGTGCTCATAGCTATATCCTTTGACCTCAACTTTCAAACCTGCCGATCCAAAATGGCCACCGGCTCCACTTCATAAGTCAAATCACCATTCATTTGAACCCTGCTGAAATCCAATACATAAGACGAATCACCGATATACTTCTGAAGCATAGAAACATGAAATACTGGATGCACGTTCGACAAGCTAGGTGTTAAGGCAAGCTCGTAGGCCACCTCCTCAATCCTCCGAAGCACCTCAAACGGCCCAATAAACTAAGGGCTCAACTTGCCTTTCTTCCCAAATCTCATAACACCCTTCATGGGTGAAACCTTCAGCAGAACCTTCTCCCCAACCATGTAAGACACATCACGGACCTTCCTGTAAGCATAACTCTTTTTTCCAGACTGCGGCGTGCAAAGCCGCACTTGAATCAATTTCACCTTGTCCAATGCATTCTGAAACAAGTCTGTACCCAAAGCTTAGCCTCACCTGGCTCAAGAAAAGCCCACCAAAGATCTACACCGCCTCCAATATAAAGCCTCATACGGAGCCATCTAAATGCTTGAGT
Source organism: Nicotiana attenuata (assembly GCF_001879085.1). NCBI lineage: Eukaryota > Viridiplantae > Streptophyta > Magnoliopsida > Solanales > Solanaceae > Nicotiana > Nicotiana attenuata. Next base: position 42,915 of record NW_017675866.1, on the reverse strand, counting down.
GATAACTTTTGTTGTAAGCAAACTCCACGATCGGCAGAAACTGGTCCCATGAACCCCCAAAATCAATGACACAAGCGCATAGCATGTCCTCCAATATCTGAATAGTGCGCTCGGACTGTGCATCCGTTTGAGGGTGAAATGCTGTACTCAACTCAATCTGAGTGCCCCACTCTCATTGCACGGCCTACCAAAACTGCGAAATAAACTGTGTGCCTCTATCTAAAATGATGGAAACTGGAATACCTGAAGTCGAACAATCATTCGGATGTAAATCTCAGCCAACTGCTCTGAAAAATAAGTAGTACCAACTGGAATGAAGTGCGCACACTTGGTCAACCGGTCCACAATCACCCAAATAACATCAAACCTCCTCAAAGTCTGTGAGAGCCCAACTACGACATCCATGGTGATCCGCTCCCACTTCTACTCGAAAATCTCCGTCCTGTGAATCCACCCGGTCTCTAATGCTCATATTTTACCTGCTGACAGTTGAGACACGGAGCTACGAATCCAACTATATCTTTCTTCATTCTCCTCCACCAATAGTGCTACCTTAAATCCTAATACATCTTCACGGCACCCGAATGGATGGAATACCATGAGCTATGGGCCTCCTCAAGAATCAACTCCCGTAGCCCATCCATATTGGGCACACATATCCGGCCCTGCATCCTCAACACCCCATCATCACCAATAGTCACATCTCTGGCATTGCCGTGCTGAACCCTATCTTTGAGGACAAGCAAGTGAGGTTCATCATACTGGCGCTCTCTGATGTGATCAAATAAGGAAGACCGAGAAACCACACAAGCTAGAACCCGACCGGGCTCCGAAACAGCTAATCTCACGAACTTGTTAGCCAAGTCCCGAAAATCAATTGCAAGAGGTCTCTTACCAACAGGAATGAATGCAAGGCTACCCATACTCACAACCTTCCTACTCAAGGCATCGGCCACCACATTGGCCTTCCTCGGGTGATACAAAATAGTGATATCATAGTCCTTTAGCAACTCCAACCATCTCTGCTGCTTCAAGTTGAGACCCTTCTATTTGAACAAGTGCTGGAGGATACGATGATCAATAAATACCTCACAAGACACGCCATAAAGATAGTGCCTCTATTTCTTCAATGCATGAACAATAGCAGCCAACTTCAAATCATGAACATGATAGTTCTTCTCATGGGGCTTCAACTGGCGCGAAGCATAAGCAATCACTCTACCCTCCTGCATCAAAACACACCCAATATCGATCCGAGAAGCATCACAATATACTGTATAAGAACCAGAAGCTGATGGTAGAAATAGAACTTGAGCTATGGTCAAGGCAATCTTGAGCTTCTGAAAGCTCGCCTCACACTCATCCGACCACCTGAAAGGAGCACCCTTTTGGGTCAGTTGGTCAAGGGCGATGCAATAGACGAGAAACCCTGCATGAAGCAATGGTAATAACCAGCCAAATCGAGAAAGCCCCGAATCTCTGTAGCCGAGGATGGTCTAGGCCAACTCTAAACCACCTCTATCTTCTTTGGATCCACCTGAATACCCTCACTGGACACCACGTGCCCCAAGAATGCCACTAAACTGAGCCAAAACTCACACTTGGAGAACTTGGGATAAAGTTTCTCCTCCCTCAACCGCTGCAACACAACCCTTAAGTGTTGGGCGTGCTCCTCGTGGCTACAAGAGTACACCAGAATATCATCAATGAAAACAATAACAAACGAGTTGAGATAAGGCCGAAACACATTGTTCATCAGATGCATGAACGTTGCTGGGGCGTTGGTTAGCCCAAAAGACATCACAAGGAACTCATAATGACCATAACGGTTCCTGAAAGCTGTCATAAGAATATCTGAGTACCGAATCTTCAACTGGTGATACCCAGACCTCAAATCAATCTTGGAGAACACCCTCGCTTCAAGAGGCGGGCCGTGGAATGTCATAACGGTCAAAAAATCGGGCTCTCCGATTTTAGCCGTATACAGATAGTCCCCGCGTTTCTTAGAGTGAAAATGATAAAAAACGGTCTTGAATCCTTGCCTCTCCGATACTTCTATCACATCATCAGTTTACGCCTTGTTGAGCGATTGATGTGATGAACAGGGTGCTCAAATGGTTGCGTCCATACAGCCCTTAAACCTTCGCAAATAGTCCCCGAGTGAGAGTTTTCTTGAGCTCGGGTGGCCTCGAAAACTTTCTTTGAACTTAAAATGAAAATGGCCCTAAGGCGTTTATAGATAGCCCCTGAGCTAAAGTAACCGAGAGAGTGTTTAAGTAGATCTGAAGGCGAAGACAACCCTGAGGCTTTATTAATAATTCTCGAGTGAGAACTGACTTGGGCTAGGGTAGCCCGGGGGCCAAAGAACCGGGTGAATGACCCGTACTTGTAATAGCAGAGATCCTCGAGATGGGGTACCATCTCGGGGCCAGGGGCCGCCTAAATCAAGCGGGGTCTCGAGAGATAGGTAACCTTTGTTTTAAGGGGTTGCATGTTTCTTCTTATATCCTTGGAGATTAATATTTTGAAAGATGTTGTCGATACTCGGGCTGAACTGAGAGGGGCTTCCGATCGGGAGAGCAGAGGCAATGAATATGCTCGGTGCAAATTGCAGAGGGAAACCCTCGAGGAGATCCATGCTGGGGGCTTCGATCTCTCGGAAGAGATAGCGTAGGCCAAGGCGGATGAATACGATACCAAGTTCCTCATGTCTGATGCGGAGGATAATGAGGAAGAGGCTGATGGAGCCGCAGTCCCTGAGGGGAAGTAGACTAGGCCTTTCCTTGCTGATTCTGTGTATAATGCTCTTAAAGAACATTGTAAATGAAGCTTTGTATTTTTCCTCATATACATAAAAGGGAAGCCTTTCGGTCTTCTCTTTTCATGAATTTCTCTTCGCTTGTGTGCGCCTTTCTTTATCTTGTATTTTGATGTTTGTCAATGATTAGCCAGATGAACTGGACTTCGAGGTGAAAAACCCTTAGGTTTACAAATCGGCCCTGAGGCCTGTTAGGCTTTTGAATTTTGAGCTGGCTCTTTGGCTCTTACGCGTCGGGTCGGTACGACCTTTAATATAGGCTGGCGCTTAGGTTCTTACGCGTTGGGTCGGTACGACCTTTAATTTAAGCTGGCGACAGTGGCTCTTACGCTTTGGGTCAGTACGACCTTTAATTTAGGCAGGCGATAGTGGCTCTTACGCGTTGGGTCGGTACGACCTTTAATTTAAATTGGCGACAGTGGATCTTACGTGTAGGGTTGGTACAACATCTAGTATAGGCTTTATTTTTCCCTCATTGAAGTTTTTTGTGTTCGTCCGACTCTTCGACGGTTCGATAAGAACCTCGATTGCGAGCCGTTATGTGACGATAGACGAGCACCTCGAGAGGTTTCGCTCGATGGCTGAATTATTTCGAAGCCTTTTTATTGTTTGGAGCTGACGTGATCGAAGCTCTTTTGCTTATGCCGAGGGTAGCCTGGTTAACCGGTTCTTTTTGAAGTATTTTAGAAGTAATTGAAGGCATGTGATTTTATGGCGACGGTCGGGCATCCCCGAGTCGCGTTAGTTTGGCTGGTATAACCTTGTGATCGTAGTCATTATATTTAGCCGTAGCCTTTTAGTCCTCGAGTGAAGTAGCTTCGGCGTCTATATCGAGGGTATGCCTTTTTAGGGGTCTTACAAGTTCGAATATCTAGCCTTAAATTTAAGATCGGGATTATGCCTTTTGTAAGGTCTTATAAATTTGAACATGCCTTACTTGAGGTCTTACAGATTTGTTACTCAGCACAAGTATAATTCATGCCTTGCCTGAGGTCTTACAGATAGGTTACTTGGTACAAGTATAATTCATGCCTTGCATGAGGTCTTACAGATTTGGTATTGCCTTATGGAGGTCTTATGAGCTCGAGGTTGCCTTATGGAGGTCTTATGAGCTCGAGGTTGCCTTATGGAGGTCTTACACTGTTGATAATGCCTTATGGAGGTCTTACATTTTCTAGTATTGCCACATGGAGGGCTTTCAGACTCGAGGTTGCCCGCTTAGGGTCTTATGGCCTCGATTTTTAATAGCTCGATGGGGTGACAGTCGCTGACAGTCCCAGAGACATCGAAAGTTTTTGGCTCTGGAGCCGTTCTTTGTAAACTTGATTTTGCCTCATTGAGGGCTTATGAGCTCGAAGTTTCCGGCCCGGAGGTCTTATGGCTTCGAGTTTTTGATGTCGGTTCCGAGTATTCGGGAAATTTCTGGCCCTGGGCCGTTTCTTGTAAAAATAGCAAACCTCTCTGAAGCGTGAAGCATTTTGATGGTAAAAGATACTCCTTTGATTACTTGGTACAAGTATACATATTTTCGTCGTCGAGGGTTCGATTATTCTATGCGGACACGGTTCATTTGACTGTTTGGCCCGATACATCATTTTTCTATCGAGACCCTCTTTGGCTCGTCTTGATTTCTCCGGGGAGGTGATCTCCTGGGGGGATGTCCCTTAGTATTCGAGGTTGATTGAAGAGAAGCCTTGAATACTTGTCAAGTTCTCCTTAGGTAGCATATAATGTTGCCTTGGTAAAAATCATGTCGGTAAAACCCTTCTTAGGATAAAATCCGATCGAAGGAAAAGAGTGCAACAGATGCTTTAAAACCTAAGGTCTTCGAGCTGGAAGGTTCTCCGATTTTTCTAACCGGACACCTGCACACAGGTTAGTGTAAGACATAAATAAAAAGGGAGACGGTTATACCTTAGTAGTGCTGGCGCTTCGAGCCTCGATATGCTTCGACTACTCGCTCCGAGGAAGCGGTACGGTCCTTTGCCAGGAGCCTGCTAGGATATATTGAGCCCCAGGGGGCTCCTAGTTGGTCGTCCTCAACCCTAATCTTTGATTGATACCAGTTGTGGACATCCGCCCAAGTCATGGCGGGATATTCGACCAAGTTCTGCTTAAGCTGCTTCGAAGCTATCGAGTTTCGTCCGTTCAAACCTTGGGTGAAGACCTGCACTGCCCAATCATATGAGACTGGTGGTAATTCCATTCGCTCCATTTGAAAGCGGGATACAAACTCTCGTAGCATCTCGTTTTCTCTCTGTTTGACTTTGAATACGTTGGACTTCCTTGTAGCAACCTTGATCACACTAGCGTGTGCCTTTATAAAAGAATCTGCCAGCATGGAAAATGAGTCTATCAAATTCGGGGATAGGTTGTGATACCACATCATGGCCCCTTTTGAAAGAGTTTCTCCAAATTTTTTCAACAGGACGGACTCAATCTCGTCGTCCTTCAGGTCATTTCCTTTTATGGCACAAGTGTAAGCAGTGATGTGCTCGTTGGGGTCCGAGGTTCCATTGTACCTAGGGAGATCAGGCATTCTGAATTTCTTCGGGATGGGCTTTGGAGCGGCACTCGATGGGAATGGCCTTTGTATGAATTTCTTTGATTCTACACCCTTCAGAATCGGGGGTGCGCCCGGGATCTGATCGACCCTTGAATCGTAGGTCTCCACCTTTTTGTCATTGGCTTCTATCTTTTTCTCGCCCGATTCAATCCTCTTGGTGAGGTCCTCGAGCATCTTTATGATAACAGGGTCGGTTGCTGACCCCTTGTTGCTTGATCTTTCTGATGCTTGTTCGGCTCGAGGGACCGCCTCCGGTGCTGCTGTGCTTGGAGTTTTTTGGTGGCTTTGCAGTTGAGCAATCGCCAGCTGTTGTGCCTGCAACATCTTAAAAATGACACGAAGGCTAACCTCTCGCTCCTCCCGAGCCGGGGTTTTCTGAGCTTCTTGTTGGTTTTCTTGGTGTACACTCATGTCGGTATGGGAGCTTATTTTGACGTGTTGGGCGTTGCGCGAGACCAGGACCATGGGAATTGGTCCAGGTGCATCCTTAGGGTTTCGTGGTGGTACACCAATACCTGAAACAGCTACATCATTCTCTCCATGGTCCTCAGGACCGTTATTCTCCTCCGCATTCACTCAGTTAGACATTTTGACCGGAAATCAAAGATACTTTGGACAAGAAAAAGCGTGAAAGATAACTTGCGTTATGTAGTAAACCAGCAAGAAAACAATCATTATTATTTTTAGCCCCACGGCGGGCGCCAAACTATTTACCTTGAAATGGTAGGAACAATTAGATTTGATTTTGTGGTTCTAAAAATACGTAATTTATTTTTATGCTAGTTGTTAGGCAATAGAAGCTAAGTGTGAGACTAGAAAATAAGGTAAAAGCTTTGAAGGCAGTATGTTTGGGCAAACCGAATGACAGAGAATCGGGGCCTCGAGCTGGCATATACGGGGCCTTGAGGTCGAGTTGGATGCTTAGCCAAGGGCAGTCGATGAAGGACTAACAATTATGAGAACTTTGATGGCGGCTCTTTATGATCAATAATAAACAATAAATGAAGAACGATTAATGAAATGTAATAAATGCATGTAAGACAATGAATAAAGGCAATAGAACCAAATAGAGAGTATGTTTAAGTTAGAGAGCAGAGAATGTTCTTGTTCTTGTATTGAATGTTGTGTTGTATATAACAAGGATCCCCTTTATATAGGAGAGGGAATCCCAATATAGTACATGTGCATTTATTACAAAGAATCATAGTTGGTACAGCTATTTACTAGTCTGGTACAGGCTAATACTATTCTTACAGATATTGTCAGCTTTGGTAATGTGTCTTGGGAACTTCTCGCTTATCCATGGTAGCCACCAGCTTGTGCTGCCTCGAGGTCGAGCATAGGGGACCTCCGGGGTCAAACTTCGAACTATACCTCGAGGCTTCTGGAGGCGGGCCGTGGAATGTCATAACGGTCACAAAATCGGGCTCTCCGATTTTAGCCGTATACAGACTTAAATAGAGCGTGCCCCAAAGATTAATTCTCGTTGCCCAACATCGACCGCTTGATCGATGTCACGGCCGGCCACGAGATCCTCACCTTTCTCGATGCCTACTCGGGGTATAATCAGATTCAGATGAACCCCGAGGATAGGGAAAAGACTTCATTCATCACGAGGTATGGCATGTACTGTTATAATGTGATGTCCTTCGGGCTAAAAAACGCGGGAGCCACATACCAACGTCTAGTTTATAAGATGTTCGAACATCAAATAAGCAAATCCATGGAAGTATATATTGATGACATGCTAGTTAAATCCCTGCGTGCAGAGGACCATTTGACTCATTTGCAGGAAATGTTTGACACCCTCAGAAGCTACAACATGAAACTCAATCCCGAGAAATGTGCCTTCGGAGTGGGTTCAGGAAAATTCTTAGGCTTCATGGTGTCGAATAGGGGGATTGAGATCAACCTCGATAAAATCAAAGCCATCGAAGGGATCACGGTGGTAAACAATGTGAAGGTCGTGCAACGGCTGACTGGGCGAATAGAAGCCTTGGGCCGATTCATATCGAGATCATCAAACAGGAGTCATCACTTTTTCTCCTTACTCAAAAATAAAACAGCTTCGAATGGACTACGGAATGCCAACGTGCCTTAGAGGAATTGAAGCGATATCTGACGAACCCACCTTTACTCCACACCCCAAAGGAGGATGAAACGCTGTATTTATACCTGGCTGTGTCCGAGGTAGAGGTAGGTGGTGTGCTAGTTCGAGAAGAGCAAGGTACGCAATTCCCTGTCCATTATGTAAGTCAGACCCTGGGAGATGCCGAAACCAGGTATCCGCACCTAGAAAAGTTAGCTCTTGCATTAATAAGCGCATCTCTGAAATTAAAGCCTTATTCTCAATGCCATCGTATTTGTGTTTTAACGACATATCCTCTTCGAAGCATATTGCATAAGCCCGAATTATCAGGCCGTCTGGCCAAATGGGCGATCGAACTCGGGGGGTACGATATCGAATACCAACCCCGAACGGCTATCAAGTCCTAAATTCTGGCGGATTTTGTGGCCGACTTCACACCCGGCCTCGTGCCCGAGGTAGAGAAAGAACTTCTACTAAAAATGGGCACATCTTCAGGGGTATGGACCTTGTTCGCCGACGATACCTCGAACGTGAAAGGGTCCGAACTCGGTATAGTTCTGAAGCTACCTACAGGTGGTATAATTAGACAATCTATAAAAACTGCAAAGTTGACTAACAACGAAGCCGAGTATGAGGCTATGATTGCAGGTCTGGAATTGGCCAAAAGCCTAGGAGCGGAAGTCATCGAAGCAAAATGTGATTCCCTTCTGGTGGTAAACCAGGTAAATGGGAACTTTGAGTTTCGAGAAGATAGGATGCAAAGATACTTAGACAAAATTCAAGTCACATTGCACCACTTCAAAGAATGGACTCTGGTCCATATACCTCGAGAACAGAATAGCGAGGCCGATGCTCTCGCAAATCTGGGATCATCCGTCGAGCAAGAAGACATACTCCCCGGGGCTGTTGTCCAGCTATCCAAATCAGTGATCGAGGAAGGCCACGCCGAAATCAACTCCACTATCCTGACATGGGATTGGATAAACAAATATATCGATTATTTGAAAAACGGGAAGCTACCCGCGGACCCAAAGAAGTCGAGGGCTCTGCGAACCAAAGCAGCCCGATTCTCACTCGACGAAAATGGGACTCTATACAGAAGAACCTTTGATGGGCCCTTAGTAGTATGCCTGGGACCAGGGGACACAGATTACGTGCTCCGAGAAATCCACGAGGGCATCTACGGAAATTACTCCGGTGCCGATTCCTTAGTCCGAAAGGTGATCAGAGCAGGCTATTACTGGGACAGCATGGAGAAGGACACCAAAGAATTCGTCCGAAAATGCGACAAATGCCAGAGATTCACACCGATGATTCACCAACCCGGTGAACTGCTACATTCAGTCTTGTCACCATGGCCATTCATGAAGTGGGAGATGGACATCGTCGGACCCCTACCAACGGCACCGAGTAAAGCCAGATTTATTTTATTTTGACTGACCACTTCTTAAAATGGGTGGAAGCACAGGCCTTCGAGAAGATAAGAGAAAAAGAAGTCATTAACTTCATCTGGGACCATATCATGTGTCGATTCGGGATTCCCTCCGAGATAACGTGTGATAACGGGAAACAGTTCATCAGAAGCAAAGTAACAAAGTTCCTCGAAGACAATAAAATCTAAGGGATCCTATCAATACCCTACCACCCATGTGCAAACAGTCAAGCCGAGTCCACAAACAAGACCATCATTCAGAACTTGAAAAAGAAGTTAGAAAGTGCAAAGGGGAAATGGAGAGAAATGTTGCCCGAGGTACTATGGGCATATCGAACAACTCCAAAATCAAGCATGGAGAGACGCCTTTCTCTCTGGTATATGGCTCCCAGGCTTTAATAACGGTCGAGGTCGGAGAGCCGAGCACCAGATTTCAACATGCCACCGAGAGCTCAAACAACAAGGACATGACTGCAGCCCTCGAACTATTAGATAAAAAGTGGGAAGCTTCACTGGTCCGAATGGCCGCCCAAAAACAAAGGATCGAAAGATACTATAATAGGAGAGCAAGTCTCCGACTTTTCGGAGTCGGGGACTTAGTCCTAAGGAATGTAACCCTAAACACTCGAAACCCTAATGAAGGAAAGCTAGGCCCGAGCTGGGAAGGACTGTACCGTGTCCTCGGAGTAATTGGCAAAGGATCCTACAAGGCCGGTACCATGGAAGGCGAGCAGCTTCCGAGCAATCGGAACATATCGATGTTCAAATGCTATTACGGTTAAGGTGTCCGATAGAAGACACGGGAGCATCCTCCGACTCAAAGACCTTGGGTTTTAAAGCATGCAGTGCACTCTTTTCCTTCGATCAGATTTTATCCCAAAAGGGTTTTACCGACATGGTTCTTAACGAGGCTATGCTTATATGCTACCTAGGGAGAACTTAACAAGTATTCAAGGCTTCACTTCAATCAACCTTGAACATTGGGAGGCATCCCCCCAGAGATCACCTGCCCGGGGAGATCAAGATAAGTCAAAGAGGGTCTCGATAGGAAAATGATGTAACGGGCCAAACGGTCAAATGAACCGTGTCCGAATAGAATAATCGAACCCTCGACGACGAAAAAATATATACTTGTACCAAGTAATCAATGGAATATCTTCTACCATTAGAACACCTCGCGCTTCAAAGAAATTTACTATTTTTACATGAAACGGCTCCGGAGCCAGAAATTTCCCGAATGCTCGGGACTCACATCAAAAACTCGAAGCCGTAAGACCTCCGGGCCAGAAACTCCGAGCTCGTAAGCCCTCAATGAGGCAAGATCAAAATATACAAAGAACAGCTCCAAAGCTAAAGAATCTCGACGTCTCGGGGACTGTCGCCGACGGTCACCCCATCGAGGTATCAAGAACCCGAGGCCATAAGACCCCAAGCGGGTAACCTCGAGCCCAAAAGCCCTCCGCGTGGCAATGTTAGAAAATGTAAGACCTCCACGAGGCATTATCAATAGTGTAAGCCCTCCATAAGGCAATACCAAATCTATATGATCTCAAGCCAGGCATGAATTATACTTGTACCAAGTAACCTATCTGTAAGACCTCGAGCTAGGCATGAATCATACTTGTGCCAAGTAACCTATCTGTAAGACCTCAAGTAAGGCATTTTCAAATTTATAAGACCTTACAAAAGGCATAACCCCGATCTTAAAGTTAAGGCTATATATTCGAACTTGTAAGACTCCTAAAAAGGCATACCCTCAATATAGACGCCGAAGCTACTTCACTCGGGGACTAAAAGGCTACGGCCAAGTACAACGACCACGGTCACAAGGCTGTACCAACCAAACTAACGCAACTCGGGGACGCCCGACCGTCACCATAAAATTCATAGGCCTTCAAATTACTTCGAAAATACTTCGAAAAGAACTAGTTAACCAGGCTACCCTCGGCATAGGCAAAAGAGCTTCGATCATATCAGCTCCAAACACAGGCTTCGAAATAATTCAGCCATCGAGCGAAACCTCCCGAGGTGCTCATTTATCGCTACATAACGGCTCACAATTGAGGTTCTTACCGAACCGTCGAAGAGTCAGGTGAACATAAAAATTACAAAACTTTAACGAAGGAAGAATAAAGCCAATATTAAAGGTTGTACCAACCCTACGCATAAGAGCCACTGTCTCCAGCTTAAATCAAATGGTCGTACCAACCCAATGCGTAAAAGCCACTGTCGCCAGCTTAAATCAAAAGATCGTACCGACCCTACGCGTAAGAGCCACTATCGCCAGCTTAAATCAAAAGGTTGTACCGACCCTACGCGTAAGAGCCACTGTCACCAGCCTAAATTAAAAGGTCGTACCGACCCTACGCGTAAGAGCCACTGTCGCCAGCATAGATCAGAGGTCATACCGACCAAATGCGCAAAAGCCTACGGGCCAGCATAACACGCCTCAGGGCCGATATTTTAGACCTAAAGGTCAATGAACTCAAGTCAATACATGACTCGGGGACTAAGCCTCAAACGGTCAACTTTCAACCATTACAAATCGCTCGGCGACAGTAGGAACCTAAGGGTTCAATTTGAGGCCTAAAATTTTAGACCGTTTGTCAACGGGCGTCACAGTTTATTCCTAAAAAGCAAAGGAAAAACAAGAAATGATGAAAAACAAAAATCCTTTCATATATATGTTGAGAGAGTTCACAAGAGTGCATTTACAAGACTTACGTTTAAGGTCCTCACAGAAAGAGCAAAGAAAACCCTAATCTACCAGCGGGGCTACGCCTTCGACAGCACCCTCGAAAGTTGTGCCTTCAATAGCACCGTCCACGACCTTCGAGTTTTCAATGACCTCTTCCCCTTCAGGGATTCGGCTTCCATCTTCATCATCTACCGAGCCACTGCTCGACTCGCCTTCGGAAGAAAGCAGGGCCGCAGCCTCCTCTTCCAAGGTCTTCACCCTCTCAATCTCGGCGGACAAATCGATACCCCCCGAATACACGTCCTCGAGAGCCCGCCTCCGAGATTCTAATCGGGCATGCTTCACGGCTCAAGACAATTGCAGCTCGGCCTTCTCGGGCACCTTCCTGGCCTGAGCATTTGTAGTAGCAGCATCCTTTTTGTATGAGGATACGAACGCCTCGACTTCGGCCCTAACCTCGAACAGCGCAGCAACCAACCCAGCATGAAGATCCTTATACTTATTACTCTTTGCCCTCGCATCGTCAAGTTGATGCCCGACCGAGACCACCTCCCCCTGGAGAGTATCTCTCTCAAATACTATCTCACTCATGTGCCGTTTGAGTTCGAGAATTTCAGAGTCCCTGGATCGGAGTTCCTCCCTCATTAGGACATCTTTCTTCTCAAGCTGCAGAGATCGACCCGAAGGTGTTAAAGCACTGAAGTCGGATAAGCACGTAGACAAAAAACAAATAGGAACTACATAACTTGCTCAGTAAGATGAGTCCTTTCTCGGGACGCCGCCTCCAAACAATCCCAAAGACCACGGAGTCCCTCCTCCCTCTTGGTAGAGAGAGCTCTAAGCTCATCAGCTTCCGAGGTAAGCTTCCTGTGCTCACCCTCATAATGAGTTAGCTCGGTTTGAAACCTGGCGAAAGCCTGATTATAAAGCACCTTGGCCTGGAACCATGCAAGAAACAAAGTTAGCAGGACGAAGATCAGGGCACCAAGCAGAATTTAAGAATAAATTCCCTGCTCACAGAGCCTATTGATCTCACTAAAAATAAGCGAGGCGTCAATCTAAAGCTTTTCCTCAGGCACAGTAAAAAGCTTTTCAAACACATTTTTATCTCCGACGGGCACCCCCACGTCGAAAGACTCTCTATTTTGGGCATCCTGCATCTCCCTCGGAGGAAAAGTCGATCCCAGAGGGGAATCATTCACTTCAACAACCCCTACTGGATCAATCGGGGCCGTCTCTTATTTCTGGAAAGCTTCAGAACTAGGCTCCCCTGGATCGCCTACCAAATGTGCCTCACCTCGAAGAATATTTTGACCGATAATCGGCTCGGGGACATTACCCGATACACCCTCGAAGGCCTCTTTAGCCCTAGGTAGGACAATTACGGAATCAAGTTCCGATTTAGAAGCCGTCGACTCAGCAGTACGTGGGACGATCAGGCTTTCTCCCCCCTTGGGTGCTACCGAGGAATCATCCTTCTTCTCGTCTTCATCTCGAGGACTCCCTGACGCTTCCGGAGATAAGGTTGCTGAATCAGCCTTAGGTTCTTCCACTTTGGCCTTCTTGGATTTCGGAGAATGATTCGACGACCTCCTTCGCTTCTTCTTCTCTTCATCGGGTTTCGGGGTACCCGCTCCACCAAGCGGTGCTTCTCTCATCAAGAAGACCTCCCCCAGACCTGCACAAATGCAAAATATAAACACGGGGAATAAGGACGCGATCGGTGATAGTTCTTTTGTGAGATTCAATTACAACATAAGTAAAGGCTCATCGTGGTCCTTGGCTTCCCATCGACCCATGGATAGATCGCGCCACACGCGCTCAACGTATGGGCAAATCAAATCTAGCTGGCTAACCTAGCCTGAGAGGTCCTTAACCGCACTAGGGTACACTGCGACAGCTACATCAGCGGAGGAAGTCAGTTTGTGGGGGGATTTACCCAAAGGGAAAAGAGAAAATTTAATTAGCATATCCACTTACGTTTCATGTTCCAACTTTCAGGGAATGGCATCCTCTCCACTGGAATCTGGTCCGAAGTCGTAACTCAGATAAAATGGCTTATCCACCCTCCGTTCCTAACCTCGTCAGTATAAGCAAAAAAGGGCTCTCGAGGCCCGACAGTGGAGCTTAATCAAGCCCCTACGGAAGAGTTGGGGACTATACATTCTGATCAGGTGGTCGAGGGTGAAGGGCATCCCTTTAATCATGTTTGCATAATATCTGGTCATATAAACAGTACGCCAGAACAACGGATGAATTTGGCCGAGAGTCACTCGATGTCGTTCGCAGAAGTCGAGGATCACGGGGTCTATCGAAGGCGAGGATGGCTCTATCGGGCCAAGGGTAAACGGATAGGTATACAGACTCAGGAAGCTGGCCTTGTATGTCATAATGTCCTCCCCCCGAGAAGGAATCTCCACTAGCACCGCGTTCCCCCAGCGGCAGTCGGTCTTCACCTTTTTGGCATCCGTTATTAAACTAATATATCAGGACACAGGTTCACATCGCCCCGGCTTCGAAGAAGGTTTGTCGGTCTTGAAATCGGAGTTCATTTCAAAGGCTCCTGGAATGCATTCCCCAATAAGAGGGGGTACTATCGCTTTGCCCTTAGACAACCGTAAGGAAGAGGAAGGCATATCTTCCTGAGGAATAGAGGTGGAAGTTATCGACATTCTTGTTAAAAAATTTCAAAGGAGAAATGAAATTATAATCAGAAGAGGGCACAAGAGAGAAGTATGAAGAACTCTTATTAAGGTTTGATGATGCAGTGGAAAATAAGGGGCGAAGGGAGAAGTATTTATAGAGGCCAAACGTGTACGTTGGAGCAGCCCAAAGATAGCCGACCGCTGTAATTAATTCAAAAGCTTTTCAAGGGTTGTACGGACGCGACCTTTAGGCGCCTTGCTTGTCACGTCAATCTCTTAATAGGGAGAAACCAACGTCGTGGTTAAAGTATCGAAGAGGCAAGAATTCGAGATTGTTTCTTATCATTTTACTCTAAGAAACACGGGGACTATCTGTATACGGCTAGAATTGAAGAGTCCGATTTTATGATCATTGCGACATTCCATGGCTTCACCTGGAGGGCCCGAGGCAGAGTTCGAGGTTCAACCCCGAGGGTTCCTTAGCTCGACCTCGGGGTAGCACAAATTAGTGGCTACCTTGGGCAAGCAGGAGGTTCCCAAGGCACGTGACCAAAGCTGACAATGCCTGCAAGAGTAGTACTAGTCTGTACCAGGCTAGTAAATAGCTATACCAGCTACATTTCTTTGTAGTAATTACGCATGTACCATGTTGGGATTCCCCCTCCTATATAAAGGGGACCCTTATCATTTTGTAAAGGGGGACAATATTCAATACAAGAACAAGAACATTCTCGGCTCTCTAACTAAAGCACATTCTTCCTTGATTTTATTGCTTACATTTATTATTATTCATTGATTGTTCTTTGTTTATTACTCATCATTGATCATAAAGAGCCCTCATCAAAGCTCTCAGAACCGTTAGTTCTTCATCGGCTGACCACAGCCTAACGCTTAGCTCGATCCCGAGACCCCGATTCTCAGCCACTTGGTTTGCTCGATACACTGCCTTCAAGCTCTTCTCTTATTTTCTAGTTCCACACTTAGCATCTACTGCCTAACAAATAGCATAAAAATAAATCACGTATTTGTAGAACCAAAAAATTAAATCTAATTGTAACTACCATTTTCAAGGTAAACAAGTCTAAAGAACCTCGCCACTTAATCCGTGGCAACCCTGGCATCGCCAATGTCACAGTCTTAGCGTGGCAATATAAAATAGCATGACATGAAGACAACCAATTCATACCCAATACCACATCAAAATCAACCATACTAAGCAGCAAAAGTCAACTCTAGTCTCCAATCCCCCAACAGTCACTACACACGATCAATCACAACAATAGTATCGCCCACCGGCGTAGACACATGAACAGATGAATCTAAAGACTCATGGGGCATATCTAGATAATGAGCAAAATGTGATGAAACATCTGAATAGGTAGAACCAGGGTCAAATAATACAGAAGCATCTCGATGACATACAGAGACAATACATATGATCACTGTGTCTGAAGCAATAGCATCTGTTCTGGCAAGGAGTGCATAGAAACGGGCCTAACCGCCACCTGATCGGCCTCCCCCTCTAGGGTGACCCCTAGCTGACTGAGCTCCACCCCGAGCTGGCTGGGCGGGTGGTGAAGTAATTGGTGCTGAAGTCGAAGGCTGACTCCTCTACTGAGATGAACCTCCCGAAAGGCTGGGACAATCCCTCTTGATATGACCTAAATCTCCACAATCAAAGCAACATCTCCCTGCAAATGGCGGCGGGGACTGAAGGGAACCCCCGAGCACCGAGATAACTACTAGAAGGCCACGACATAGATGAACCCTGAGCTGATGGTGCATGAGACGAACTCTGAGCTGGAAGGCACTGAGAGATGAGTGACCCTGATGAGAACTGTGAGAACCATGGCCAGATGATGCACCACGGTGAAGTGGGCGAGCTGTTTGAGCATGCTTGTAAGGATGACCTCTGCCGTGGTGGAACTGACCTTCAGAAGGAACACCACTAAAACTACCTGATCCAAGAGACCTCTTGGCCTCCCTCTCAACCCACTCCTGACTACGGACCAACTCTATCTGCCGAGCAATGTCCACAACCTCATTAAAAGTAGCAGACACCCTCTCTCTAGTCATAAGCACCCGCAGCTGAAATGTGAGGCCATCAATGAACCAACCAAACTGCATGAAAAGCTAACTCAAAAAACCTCATCTCATACTGCGTCACAGTCATATCATCCTGACACAACTGCTCAAACTGTTTGCGCAGCTCCTCTCTGCGAGAGGACGGCACAAACTTCTCCAAGAAGAGAACGGTGAACTCCTGCCGGGTAAGTGGTGCTGCACCGATCAGCGTACGCCTCTCATAAGCCTCGACCAACTGAAGGCAGCTCCAAATAACTGAAAAGTAGTGAACGAGACCCCACTGGTCTCTAGAATATCTACTATACGGAGCATCCTCTGACACTTATCCAAGAAGCCATGTGTATCCTCCGCCTCTATACCATTGAAAGATGGAGGCTGGAGTCTCCCAAACCTCTCCAATCTACGCTGCTCATCATCGGGCATGAAAGGAACCACATAGTCCTGAGCAGCTGCAATCGGCTGGGCTGGTGGTTCCCCCTATGTCTGGAGTCCGTGCATCACCTGCACTGGTGTGCGGATGGTGGGAGTCTGAGTACCTCCCCCGGCCTGAGAAGTGGCTGCTGAGGCGGAACAGAGACTGCCTGAGCAAGATTGGTGCACACAGTCAGAATCTGAGCTAAGGCCTCATGAGGGCTTGGAATCACAATGAGCACGGGCGGTGCCTGAGCTGGCCCCACAGGCACATCCACAACTGGGACCTGCTCCTAAACTGGGGCAACTCGTGGATCTGCAGGTGCTGCCCTAGCTGCTGTGCGAGCTGCAGCTCTGCCCCTACTGCGGCCTCTATCGCGACCTCGGCCTCTTGCGGCCCTGGTGGTGGTACTGGTGGTTTTCCGTCCTGCAAAGTACTACGTGTCGTCACCATCTATGAGAGAATAGAATAACAGAAGTTTAGTTACCAAAATCAACAGATTCGCACGACAAGAATTCAAGAATGTGAAGTTTCCTAAAGATTCGGCAGCCTCTCGAAGATAAGTCTCTGTACCAATCCGCAAGACTCTACTAAACCTGCTCATGACTTGTGAGGCCTATATATATATATATATATATATATATATATATATATATATATATATATATATATATATATATATATATATATATTACAAAATAAAGTGTTAACGGATTATATTTATATTATTTAGATAGTAAATATTAAAGTGATTCAAAAGTTTGACCATGTTTGACCTAATAACCGACCAACTTTCGTTGGTCAACTTAAATATAAATACTGTAAGTTTTATAAAATATTTTATATAGTAATAAAATTATTATATTTTAAAAAAGTGGGTCCACATTACCGACCAAAGTTGGTCGGTAATCAAAAAGCTGCTTTGACTAAGCAAGTCTGACCACTTCGGTCAAATTTTTGACCAATATACCGACCAACTTTGGTCGGTATTGGTCGGTAAACTTAAATATAAATTCTATATATTTTATAAAATATTTTATATTAAAATATAATTATTACATTTTTAAAAAGTGGGTCCACATTACCGACCAAAGTTGGTCGGTAATCAAAAGCTGCTTTGACTAAGCAAGTCTGACCACTTCGGTCAAATTTTTTACCAATATACCGACCCAAAATTGGTCGGTATGTAAGTTAAAAAAAATATATAAAATTTTTTTTTTGTAGTTTCCGTCCGTGTTGGACGGTTTTTTGGTCGCTTTAGTTTACCGACCAACGTTGGTCGGTATGGCTTGGTCTGTTTTTTCTTGATTTCTAGTAGTGTAGCCCATTAAATTGGGCTATAAATGATGAGCCCACTTCATTAGGCCTAAGATATCATCTTTCTAGAGCCCCAGCTTGGTGCCACGTGTGAAATGATGTGGCACGCCAAGTCAAATAGAAGAACCAATAAGATCATGCCACGTGTCAAAATGACAAGGCATGCCAAGTCACAATTAAAGGCCAATAAAACCGCGCCACATGTGCAAGTGACATGTTCTAGCCAATCAAATGCGACCTTGTCACTCTTCAATCTGATTGGTCGGAAAGAGTTTGTTCTCGTTACAACTCTTCCATCCCACAACTATAAATAGGGGTCTTCATAAGTCAGAAAGGACCAGAAGTTACAAGGGAGCTCGTGGATCAAAGTCCACAATTCTCTGCAAATTGCAAGTGTTCAAGCAAGCACTTCAACAGAAATTTCAAGTATTCAAGATCAAGAACGAAGTCATATCAAATACAAGGCGTTCAAGATCAAGGCTACTTGTTCGTGATAGAATTCGTGGCAACCATCAAAGCGTTCGCGACAGATAAATCAAATTTAAGATCAAGCTCAAAGGCCCTTGAATTTACATTGGAAAAGGAGAATTAGAGGAATCATAGAGATTGTAATACTCATATTGTTTGAAATAAAATACTACGATTGTTGTAATATTTTTCTCGGTCTTGATTTTATTTTCTTGAAACAGGTTTATTGTCTACAAGTAAGTATAAGGTATTCATAATATAATTGTGGTTTAATGCAAATACCAAGTTTAAGTAGAGTTACCTAGATAAACGTTACACTAATATGTCACTTTGCTAATATATACATCAAACCAACGCTATCGACTATTTGCAGCGACTCATTTAGTTGCCAAAAGTAAGGATTTCGTGCCGACTCTAACAAGAAGGTGATCGTTTTAGCGTTATCACAATTACAATTAGTACTTGCAGCAACCTATGGTTAAGTCTCAATATGATGCTAAAATGCTTGTTACTATCTTTTCAGCGACGACAATAGCTAAAGGATTTAACTTGTTATATACATTCAATTCAAACTACATTTTCTTTTAACTATCAGCGAATTATCTGCCTAATTTTACTTATTTTTATTACTTATCATTACCTTTTAGATGACTTAATTGTGTAAAAAAAAAAAATTGTCTGTATATGGAATTAAATCGCTGAACTAGTATGGAATATATATATTTCTAACAACTATAATCCAGACGGCATTACATCTCACACCCCGAAATCATATGAACTCGAAGAAGAATAAAATTTAAATTAATGTTAAATGAGCAGAAGCATGTATCAGTGATGGGGTGACAAAAAGTCTCTTCATCGTCAAGCCACTCTATGACTTTTGAGGTAGATCTAGAGCGAGTTCAATTTCATCATTGCTTCGGCGGGCTAATTTTGGCTCGACCAATAAGTATCGTATGCAAAAATGTATACTCCTATATATATATATATATATATATATATATAGTAGACTAATTCTGAAGCCACGCTTAATATAATCTTAGATTCACGGTCTGTCGATGATCAGTATTGAAAAAACATTAAGCTGAAGAACAGGATTAGCGTTGCTGGAGTTGCGTTTCCGTGTGATGACCACAAAGAGAATCCCAACTCCTAAAAGAATAGCAAACAGAAAACCAATTGGAATTCTAGTCATGCCACCACCTCCCAGTCGTTTTTCACCACCTTCTGGTGGTGATATTTTTTCATATTCAAGATTTGACTGCATATTTGATGCTGTTATATGAAATTCTGAACACTCAGATTCTGATGAATCACATAAATTTTCATTACTAGTATTTTGCTGTTGAGTATGAGTGTGGAAAAAAGAGTATGCTTCTGGTGAGAATGGAACAGGGCTCACATAAGCAAGACCAGGAGAATGTGGAATGACCAGGAGAATGAAGAAGAGAGAAGAAGCCATTCGTAATGTCATTCTGTTTCTTAATTTGATGGTTTTTGTGAACTGATCCCAATATGCTAATGGAGCAGTATAGGTTAGAATGTGGAATGCCTGTACTTCTGATCAGTGCAGTAATTATAAGCTGAAGTTAATAATGAATTGATAGTTGCTTGTACTTGAATTTATAGTGGAAAAGAGGGAGAAATAATACATAATAAATTATATATGAAAATGCCTTTAGTAAAGTTTTTTTTTTTTTGTTTTTTTTTTTCGGTGAGAAAGATAACATTGCATAAAACTTAAAGGAAATTACTACAGAGAGGATGATGCCTGAGCATTTCCAGTATAGTTGTTTGATAGTTGGCTATTACATGGGTGGATACTAGTTATCCTATTGTTGTTTTCTACCAAAATGACTCAATTGGAGGTTGTGTTTGCATGATCAGCATCGTAAGACCAAAGGCTGTTTTGTTCCATGTCCACAGCTTGGTCCACTTGTCTGCACGTTTTCCTCCTCTAACGAATCGCTCCTGCCTGATCCATTTTCAAAAAGGTGTTGACAAGATCTGGTGGCTCTTCAAAAACAGTAGGTTTTGCAGCTGCTTCCATGGTGCATCCAGCCTTAGCCAAACAATCAGCCACTTCATTTCGCTCTCTGTATGTGTGGGCAACTGTAACACTATGCAGTTGGTCCAGGAGGTACCTGCAGTCAGCTATTATATTAGTATAAACTATGTTATCATTTTTTAACAAGGTAAGTACCTCTGATGCATCGACATTTATTTCCAGTGGAACCAAATTGCGTGTAGTTGCCAGTTCCAGCCCATGAAATAGGGCCTGTAGTTCTGCATGGACGATGGTGGCAGTGTCAAAATTACCTGCAAATCCTACAATCCAATTTCCATTTGAGTCACGTATGAGCCCCCCTGTACCAGCTTTATGAGTGGCTGATGATGATGCCCCATTCGTATTTAATTTATAGTAGTTTGGTTTTGGTGGTATCCATTTGATAGGTTACATTATAGGAATTTGTTTTTTCCATGTTTGTGGCTAAGTAAGTAAATTCCAGTGCTTGATTGGTGATTAATTTAGTGTATAGGTGGTGTTGTGTACGATTAAAGTTGTTATTGTTAAGATTAATCCAAATGTTCCATCATGTGTAGGAAATAGAAGTTCTATTATTGATACGGTAAGGCAGGTTATTTCTGTTCGTATTAATGAGTGATATCAACCATTCTGAAGGATGTGAATATCTACTGATCTGGTTAATAACTGCCATTAGTCCTAAGTCATTCCATATGTGTTGTATGTTAGAATAGTGTAAAAACATATGGTTAATAATTTTCTGATCTCTCCTACATATTTGGCACTGGTCGTCTGGTGTTATGCCTATATGGTGAAGATAGTGTTTTCTAGGTAGCCTATTGTGCATTTTAAGCCAAAGTAATGTTTTTATTTTGGATAGTACTGCAATCTCCCAAATCCAATTATAAAGTGGTGTGTGGGTTGTTGCATTTAAATCCTGTTGTAATAATTTGGAGTACTTTGATTGCACTGTAAACTTCCCATGATTTGATAATCCCCAATATATAGTGTCACATTTTTTTCTGTAGATAGGCACATTGATCCTATTGATAATATTTTGTAAAAAGCTTGTAATGTTAAAAGGAATTTCTGCCCAGTTCCATTCATTTTGAGCTCTATAGGTAGCTATAGTCCTTGTAGTGTGGTCTAAAGGGATAGGACCCTGTATTAAAGATATAATTTTGGTGTTTGGAGCAATCCATGCATCATTCCAAAAATTGATGTTTGAATTGGTACCCAGTTTCCATTGAATTCCATGTTGGCATTTTTCCCAACCCAATATGACATTGTTCCAAGTATTAGAGAATGCTCCTGTTGTTGTACGTTTGTTTTTATATTTATGTATGAGAGTGTTAGCCCAGAGTTGATTGGGTGAGTGAAATAGGCCCCAGGCTAGCCCTGCTAGTAGTGCATTATTTTTTAATTCAAGCCTCTGTATACCAAGGCCTCCTAAAATTTTTGGTGTTGTAACTTTTTTCCAATTGAGTAAGTGAATTTTCTTTTTTTGTTGAGTGATGCCCCAAAGGAAATTACGCATATATTGCTCCATTTTGTTGATAATATTTTTAGGAATTGAAATGTATTGCATTAGGTGGTTTGGCAAGGTAGAAAGAGTAAATTTAATGAGGGTAATTCTACCTGCTAGTGATAGGAAATTAGTCTTCCATCCTGCCAGTCTGGCTTTGAAGTTATCTAATAGGAATTGGAAGTCTGACTTATTTGGTCTCTGTTGAAACATGGGGAAGCCCAAGTATTTGCCAAAGTTTTTCCCTTCATTCATGCTAAAACAAGATAGAATATGATTCTTGACTTCAGTAGTGCAGTTTTTGAAGAAGAATATTCTTGATTTTTGGAAATTAATAGTTTGGCCTGATAAATTATTAAGGGTATTAAGTGTGTCAATGATAGTGTTGCAGCTTGTATTATTTACTTCAGAGAGAAGGATGATGTCGTCTGCAAAAAAAGGTGTGATAATGGAGGTCCATTTTGAGAAATTTGGATGGGTTTCCATAATAGGTAATCTACTGATTGGAATGTATTCGTGAGAGGCGTTCCAAGCACATAATAAAGATATAAGGGGATAATGGATCACCTTGGCGTATATCCCTAGATGGTTGAAAATAATTGGTACGTGATCCATTTATATCATATAGATATGGAGACGCGTTTGTAAATGCAAGACATTATTAGGGTAGATTTAGATTGTTTGGTAGGTTGAAGTAATGCAGTGTGTTTTTTATGAAGGACCATTCAAGCATATCAAAAGCTTTTTCTAAGTCCAGTTTTAGAAGCATCTGAGCCATTTTTTCCAGTTTTTTCTTAGTTTTTTGAAGTGGTTAAGGATTTTTTGTACAATGATTGCATTG
The DNA here is from genome assembly GCF_001879085.1 of Nicotiana attenuata. Classification (NCBI taxonomy): domain Eukaryota; kingdom Viridiplantae; phylum Streptophyta; class Magnoliopsida; order Solanales; family Solanaceae; genus Nicotiana; species Nicotiana attenuata. The sequence continues at coordinate 19,993 of NW_017675866.1, read as the reverse complement.
TCAGAAGCTCTCTTCCCTTGTTGGAAACTTGACTGTGTTGGACCTATTATTTTTTGTATGAAAAGTTTGAGACGGTTTACAATTAATTTAGTAATTAGTTTATAGATTGTATTGCAAAAACTTATAGGACGATATTGAGTGATGGGTGTGGCATTTTTTATTTTAGGAATTAGGCACAAATAAGTTTTATTAAGTTCTTACGGAATTTTACTTTGTTTGAGAGCATTGCAACAACAATTTATAACTGAGTGACTCACTTCTTTCCAATATTTTTGGAAAAAGTACGGATGGAAGCAATCAGTACCTGGTGCCATCACTATTATAAAAAAAAAAAGCAAAGAGAAGTCCAAAACAAGTCTACAGCTCTTCTAAATTTCATAGTAACAACTAAAAGAATTAAATGAAACGCTTTTGAAATCAGAAAAACACTAATTCAAGACATGAACTCCGGTATCATTTCAATCAAGCTTGGTACTAGAGGAAGAGAAGTTCCCAAGGAAAGAAGTGAATTTAGTGATATTGATCGCAAACTCATGGAAAAGATACTTGTGGCTTGGGCCGTGACAAGTATAACCAAATTTTTGTATGCGCCGATGTAACGGACTGGTACTCAAGGCATCCAAAGATGCTGGTTCTGATGAATAAGAAGAAATTAATATAAGTCTACTGGCAGACAATTAAAGAAGTTTTTGAAGCACTCAAAAGGAACGGGAAAGAGAGAAGCTCCTAGCAAATTAAAGGCTCTAGAAAGGACAAACTTTAATGGCTGCTATAGATATGGAAAGCTTGATCACATAGTTAATGATTGACCACGGTAAAAAAAAAATGAATAAAAAAATGAAACATGTCAAGAAATAGAAGAATGACCTAAAAAGCGACTGTGGACTTGGTTCTAGTTACAATAAAGCTCATATAACAAAAATAAAGGCTGCAGAGGAAGACATGAAGCAAGCATTTCTGGCTGCATGTAAAGATAATAGTGTTAAACTTCTCTCCAAAAGGCTGAAATGAGAAAAGAGCTTGCTTTATTTCAACGAAGTTTAGTGGTTGTGCCAGTTGTTGTTGATCATAAGAGTCTAAATAATCAACCGATGTTGATCCAATGTTCATTATGTTAGTTAGGGAGTGTTGTGTTTGGAATAGGGTATTGTAGTATTGAAATATTTGTTGGTGAATTTGTATTGTGTCAAAAATCCAATTTCCTACGCTATCTTTTAAAGCAGTGATGCGATTACGCCTACGCCTCTGTAAGGTAGACATGTGAAAAAATTTGGTGTTAGCATCACCTTCGTTTAACCAAAGGATTCGTGATTTTAATTTCCAAAAATCTTCCTCTTGCTTTAGTAAAGCACTAAATTCATGATTTAGTTTAATTTCTAAGTTTTAAAGGAAAAGGCTAGTGGGGTAGTGAATGGAAGCTTGAATTCCATTAATTCTAGCTAGTAGTTTACGTTTTTGTTGAAAGAAATTTTCAAAAGTCTGTTTATTCCAATATGTGACATTATGTTGAAAGTTAGCTGTAGCTTCAACTATTGACGAGGCATTCTGCCAGGATTGTTGAATTACAGTGTTGAAGGGTAGGGTGTGTTGTCCAAATTTTTTCAAAACGAAATATATTGGTCCTAGGTGTCCTGTGGGGTTCTAGTATGACAAGTAGAGGGCAATGGTCTAAGTATGTACAAGGGAGGTGTTGCACTACTGTTTCTGGAAATAATTGAAGCCAATCATAATTTGCTAGTAGTCTGTCTAATCTTTCTAGGATAGTATGTCCATTACGGCGTTTATTTGTCCATGTATAACGGCTACCCTTAAACCCTAGGTCTACTAGTTTACAATAGTTTATAGAATGTGCAAAGGCATCTACCTGTGTATTATTGATAGTGTTTCCACCAAATTTTTATTTTCTCTAATTACCTCGTTAAAATCTCCCCCAACTAACCAAGGACCTCTATAGGAATCATGAATGCATTTTAAATTGTCCCAAAGTATTTTACGTAAATAAGTAGAGTTATTTGAATAAATTGACGAAAGCAACTACTTAATAGGGTTAGGCCATACCTGGACCATGCAGTGCACTTCCTGTGTGGTCATGTTAAGATCCTCCACAGTTACAAGCTCAGCATTCCACAGTATGACTATACCACCAGACATTCCTTTGTGCCTCAACATGTGCCATGTGAGAGAAGTTGAAATCATTCTTCAAAACAGTATGATCATGCATGTGTGTCTCCAGTAATACAACTAAGACTGGTCTATAATTATCCGAAAGTGAGCGGAATTGTCTTCTAAACTCCGCATTGTTTGAAGCTCTACAATTTCATACTATTAAATTCATGATAGGTTGTGGGTTGGTAGCTTCATCTAGGTCAGCGATGTCAGTCGTCACTCCCAATGGAGCTTGAGCCTGAGTGGTCCTTGTAGTGGTCTGTCGCAGGGAGGGAATTATGACCATTGCATATTTTCCCTCCTGTGGGGTTTGGATTTACCCTGAAGTTGATACTGTATATTGTTAGCTTTGGAGGGCATTTGAGTATGAATTTTTTTGCGTGCTGCTCTTTGAGGCTGTAGAGATAGAATTCCTTTAGCCATATGAACTCTGTCCGAGTTTCCCTCATCTCCTCCATTATTTGTGCTAGGTCTAGCCTTGTTTGTTCTCCTAGTTCGTTAGGCGATGGAGGTGGAGTGATGGGAGGACTCAAGAATGGTGATATTGGATCCTGTGTGCTCGTTGGAGACATGATCATTTGTGGTGGTGAAAATGAGTTCATGTGTTGAAACCGTGGGGCATAGATCCCCGTATGGTGTTGTGGATAGAATGGGAACATTCCCATGACCTGATTGAAATTGTGTAGTGGGGGAGTTGGTGGGTGTGCCCATGGTGATGCTGCTGAAGATGAAGGCCTATTGTGGTCGAGCATCAATGGTGTGTGAGTGTTGGACCACTGGTATGTGCGACTGCCTCCATCCCCAACCTCATACCCTATGTTACGATCTCCGCTAGGCGAGTTGGGTTCTGGACCAGTAGAAGTATTTCTTGATTGTTTAGTTCCATTGTGAAAATTAGAGCATATCCCTGTAGCCGCATCTCTAACCACGACTGGAGTGGATATTCCAGTGGTGGAGTTTGCGAGGTGTATATCAATGGTGTTGTGGGGTTTGGGTGAGGTGGTCCGCTCATTATCAAGCGTGGAAAGTAGAAGTGTTGGTTGTTGATCTGGGTGTTCTCTCTGAAAGTGGTGTACCAAGGTCGTTGCGTGTTTGGTAGAGTGTTGTGGTTGTGTTATATTATGGCTTAGCAGAGGGGAGTCGGTGTTAGTGGTAGTGTGCGTATGTGGTGTAATAGTAGGGATAGCTGTGGTTTCTTGTAGTATGCTAGGTATAGAGTTAGCTATTGATAATGGAGTATCACATGTTGTTAAATTGTAAAAGAAGATGACACTTTTAATTAATGTTTTGCAAAGCGAGAGGTCTGATTTTTTTTGTGTGGCCAAATACATAACTTATTATGTACAACCACATTAAATTGTGTGACTACTTCATTTAAAAAACTTTCAAAGAGAAAATACTGCAACAGCTATCACTCCGAAGTCCAAATGATTATGTACGTAGCATCAAAGTTAGTATAATGAGCAGTAGTTAACCAGTTTGTCAATTGGACAGTTCTATGTATTGTTTAATTTCTCTTAGTATTGATGTTGCAATCTCTTCATTATCGCTGATTCTTTCCTGTCCAGATGGAGTTGACACTTGGCAGGACCAATATTGAAAGCAAAATGAGATCATTATGGAAAGCACATTTATCATCTAGTCACCCTGCTATAGCGCATTGTACAGTTCTGCCCAATGTACTCAATCAAATGTGAAATGCCTCTGTATACGGTCAAAATCATATGCCTTCGACCTATAGGTTCGAGGAGTCGTCTTAAGACCGAGTTCATGCAAGATCGAGTTCGAGCCCGATGGACCAGACTCGAGCTCGAAGATAGGATGCAATGCCCGAGGATCAAAGTACAATGAATACCGATGCCGAATATGCTCGACCCCAAAATAATGCAGTTATGGATTTCTAACAGAATGAGCGAGATTCTTGCCACGTCACCAAAATCATGGCGCAAATCCCGGAATAGGATTGTACGATTCCGTACTAGGCGGTTAGACAGCTGTTCCAATAAGATTCCTTACTGTAAATGGAAATGTACCTTATTTAGGGCTCCCCTACATATAAAGGGGACCCCAATCATTTATAAACATCATCTAATCATTGGCAGAAAATATACTATCTTGTTTTTCTGGCTCATTGATCATCAGACTTGCCTTTTCTCTTTACTATTCTTACTTTATTATTCTTGGTTCATCTCGAGGTCACTAAGCTCGAAGCCGATACTGTTTGGTAACACTGGTTTGATTCATTCGTTTCTCTCATTTATACTTCATATTTCTTGATTATTAATTGGTATTTAACTAAATCACATATCTTTAAAACCACAAATTAAATTTAATTGTTACTCGTATTTTCGAGGTAAACGTTTGGCGCCCACCGTGGGGCTAAAGATAATAGTGATTATTTTATTACTGATTCTCATTACACATGTTATTTTTACACTTTTCTTGTCAAGATTTTCTAATTCTCAGGATTAAACATGTCAAACTCGCAAAATACACCTGTTCATGACAACGAAAGTCTTGGATTTCATGGAGAAAACAACAATGTAGGGGTTGGTGTACCACCGATAAACCCAGGGGAAATGCCAAATGAGGAACCAGTTGACGTTAGTTCGTACATTTCTTTAAATGCAGATCTAGGCACAGACCCCGGAGGGAGTGTACGCAGGGAAGCCCGATCTGGGGGCCAAGGAACACCAGGTATAGGAGATGGGGGAGTCAGCCTCCAAGTGATATTCTAGATGCTGCAAGCTCAGCAGATCGCCATCGCTCAACTTTAGAGTCAGAATAAAATCCCGAGCATAGCTGAACCAGAAAACACTCGACGTGCTGAACGGCGCTAGAGAGGTCAAATGAAAATGGCTCGGGGACTGACCCCACTATTATGAAAATGCTCGAAGAGCTCACCAGGAGGATCGAGTCCGGGGAAAAGAACATTGAAGACAACGACAAAAAAATGGAAACTTATAACTCCCGTGTTGACCAGATACCGGGGGCACCTCCAGTCTTGAAGGGTTTAGATTCCAAAAAGTTCATACAAAAATCATTCCCTCAAAGCGCGGTTCTGATGCCAATTCCTAAAAATTTTTGCATGCCCGATATACCCAAATATAACGGAACAACCAACCCTAATGAGCATATTACCTCATATACTTATGGGATCAAAGAAAACGACCTGAATAATGATGAGATCAAGTCTGTATTCTTGAAAATATTTGGGGGAAACTTTGTCGAAAGGAGCCATGATTTGGTATCATAACTTGCCTCCTAATTCTATTGACTCGTTTGCTATGTTAGCAGACGCCTTCGTGAAAGCACACGCCGGAGCCATAAAGGTGGCAACGAGGTAATTAGATGTATTCAAGATAAAACAAAGGAACGACGAGATGTTGAGGGAATTCGTGTCCAGGTTTCAGATGGAGCGAATGGAATTACCACCGGTCTCGGATGACTGGGCAGTACAAGCTTTTATGCAGGGTTTGAATAAAAGGAGTTCGATTGCATCTCGACAATTGAAGCAGAATCTGATCGAGTATCCAGTCGTGACGTGGTCGGATGTACATAACCGTTTTACCAATCGAAGATTAGGGTCGAGGACGACCAGTTAGGAGCCCCCTCGGGTTCAGTTCATCCTAACACCTCGGCAACCAAGCCCCGAGGGATACAGACAGGGAATCGAGGTCAAACGAAGAACGGTATTAGCCATATGTCGATCGGAGAAACAACGGTTTGGGCCGTAACGCTCCTCAGAATGTTCTGAGAAACGATCGAGGTCAAAACTCTCGAGACTCATGAGTAAGAGTGGGTTCGATAAACACACCGATCCCACAGAGGCACCTCGATTGTCCGAGTATAATTTCTGTGTAGACGCATCAGGGATCGTGTCAGCTATTGGAAGAATCAATGATACCAGGTGGCCCAGGCCCATACAAATCGATCTTTCTCAAAAGAATCCAAACTTAATGTGTAAGTATCATGGCACACATGGCCATAGAACCGAAGGTTGCAGGCAGCTGAGGGAGGAGGTAGCTCGGTTATTCAACGAGGTCCACCTTCGAGAATTTCTCAGTGATCGAGCTAAAAACCACTTGAGGGAGAGAGGTATCGATGGTGGTGTCGATGTCCCGCAAGGACCCGTGTTCAAACGCACCAAGGTATCGATCACCAGAGAAAAATGGACTCGAAGCTATGTGCCTGGGGATGCCTTATCATTCTATGACGAGGAAGCAGAAGGCATATCTCAGCCGCATAATGACGCCCTGATAATTTCTGTCCTTTTAAATAAAATTCAAGTTAATCGTGTTCTAGTGGATCCACGTAGCTCAGCGAACATAATCAGATCGAGGGTCGTAGAACAGCTCGCCTACAAGATCAGATTGTACCTGCATCCCGGGTCCTAAATAGCTTCAACATGGCAAGCAAAACAACAAAAGGGGAGATATTCCGGCCAGTCAACGTAGTCGGGACCATACAAGATACAAAACTTGATGTCATCGAAGGAGACATGAGGTATAATGCACTCCTCGGGAGACCATGGATACATAACATGAGGGCGGTACCTTCAACTATTCATCAGATGACGAAGTTCCCAACGAAGGATGGTGTGAAAATCATCTACGGAGAGCAACATGCTACAAAGGATATGTTTACAGTCGATGAAGTGACGCCGATACCAGAGCCTTCGACCTCGGAGAAGTCGAGCACCAAAGGTAAGCAGGCGACTAAATAGCAATCACCGCCCCCCAGCCTCGACGGAATCGGAGCGACAGGTAATCGAAGACAAAGAAGAGGATTTTCTTACTCCTCGAACCTTCATCATTCCCAAAGAGTCCGATGCAACCAAATCAACTGTCGAGGAACTGGAGCAGGTCATACTGATCGAATACATACCCGAGAGAAAGGTATACCTGGGAATGGGATTAACCCTCGAACTCAGGAAAAAACTCATTCAATTTCTTATTGATAATATGGATTGCTTTGCTTGGTCCCATTTAGATATGACAGGGATTCCACCGAAAATCGGCTAAGCGTCAACCCCAGGTTCAAACCGGTAAAGCAAAAAAGGAGGCCCCATTCCGAGGTGAAACATGCGTTCATAAAGGACGAGGTAACAAAACTTCTTAAAATAGGGTCTATTCGGGAGGTAAAATACCCCGAATGGTTAGCCAACGTAGTTCTAGTACCTAAAAAAGGAAATAAACTTAGGATGTGCATAGATTACAAGGATTTAAACAAAGCATGTCTGAAAGATTCTTTCCCACTGCCCAACATCGATTGTATGATGGATACCACGGCCGGCCACAAGATCCTAACTTTCTCGATGCCTACTCCAGGTACAATCAAATTTAGATGAACCCGGAGGACCAGGAAAAAATTTCGTTTATCACTAAATTAGGAACTTATTGTTACAACGTAATGCCCTTCGGGCTAAAGAATGCAGGAGCTACATATCAACGCCTAGTTAACAAAATGTTCGAAGAAGAGATAGGTAAAATAATGGAAGTTTACATTGGTGATATGTTGGTTGAGTCCCTGCACGCAGGGGACCATTTGACTCATTTGCAGGAAACATTCATAATTTTGAGAAAGTACAACATGAAGCTTAAACCGGAGAAATGTGCCTTCGGAGTCGGCTCGGGTAAGTTCCTCGATTTCATGGTATCGAATCGGGGTATCAAAATTAATCCCGACAAGGTTAAGGCCATCGAGGATATCACGGTTGTGGATAGCGCGAAGGCCGTGCAAAGAAGTCACCGGTTCTTTTCCTTGCTTAAAAAGAAGAATGATTTCGCGTGGACCCCGGAATGCCAGCAAGCCTTGGAAGAATTGAAGTGATACTTATCGAGCCCGCCTTTGCTTCTCACCCCGAAGGTAGATGAAATACTTTACCTATACTTGGTAGTATCCGAGATAGCGGTAAGTGGGGTACTAGTTCGAGAAGAGCAAGGTACGCAATTTCCTGTTTATTATGTAAGCCGAACTCTAGGAGATGCTGAAACTAGATATCCTAAAAATTAGCACTTGCATTGATAAGCGCATCAAGGTTGCTAAATCCATATTTTCAATGTCATCCCATATGTGTATTAACCACTTAGCCCCTTCGAAATGTATTGCATAAGCCCGAGCTATCGGGCCGGTTGGCCAAATGGGCCGTCGAACTTAATGGATACGATATCGAGTATCAACCCCGAACGGCCATCAAGTTGCATATCCTAGCAGACATCGTGGCCGATTTTACGCTGACCCTCATACCCGAAGTGGAGAAAGAACTCCTGCTAATATCGGGTACATCATCAGGGGTACGGACCCTTTTCACGGACGGTGCCACGAATGTGAAAGGGTCCGAGCTTGGCATTGTCTTAAAGCCACCTACGGGTGGCATCATCAGACAATCTATCAAAACTTCTAGGTTGACTAATAATGAGGCCGACTATGAGGCCATGATTGCAGGTCTCGAGCTAGCTAAGAGCTTGGGAGAAAAAGTCATTGAAGCCAAGTGCAATTCATTGTTGGTGGTAAACCAAGTCAACAAGAGTTTTGAAGTTCGTGAGGACAGGATGCAGCGGTACTTTGATAAGCTACAGGTAACTCTGCAGCGCTTCAAGGAGTGGACTTTGGATCACGTGCCTCGAGAAAAAAATAGTGAGGCCGATGCACTTGCTAACCTGAGATCCTCGATTGAAGAAGATGATATCGTCCCGGGGACTGTCGTCCAGTTATCAATGTCTGTGGTCGAAGAGGGTCATGCCGAGATAAATTCTACGAGCCTGACTTGGGATTGGAGGAATAAGTACATTGATTATTTGAGAAATGAAAGACTCCCATCGGACCACAAAGAATCGAGGGCCCTACGAACCAAGGCTGCTAGGTTCGCATTAGATGAAGATGGAACATTGTACAGGAGAACGTTCGATCGGACCAGTTGGCGCTATGCTTAGGCCGGGGACAACGATTACGTTTTTTGAGAAATCAACGAAGGTAGTTGTAGGAATCGCTCCGGCGCCGAGTCTTTAATTCGGAAGATTATCAGGGCAGGGTATTACTGGGACAGCATGGAAAAAGATACTAAGGAGCTTGTCAAAAAATGTGATAAGTGCCAACGATTTGCACCGATGATCCATCAGCCCGGAGAACAACTCCACTCGGTCCTATCCCCGTGGCCTTTCATGAAATAGGGAATGGACATAGTCGTCCCTTTACCAACGGCCCCAGGTAAAGCTAAGTTTATTTTGTTTATGACTGATTATTTTTCTAAATGGGTGGGAGCACAGGCCTTTGAGAAGGTCAGAGAAAAGGAAGTTATTGACTTCATCGGGACCGCATCGTATGCTGGTTCGGGATACCTGCCGAGATCGTATGTGACAATGGAAAGTAGTTCATCGGCAGCATGGTAACGGGGTTCCTCGAAGCACATAAAATAAAGAGGATCTTATCAACACCGTACCACCCAACTGGAAATGAACAAGCCGAGTCCACAAACAAAACTATCATTCAAAACCTAAAGAAAAGGTTGGACGATGCAAAGGGAAAATGGAGAGAAGTTCNGAACTCAGGTAAAAAACTCATTCAATTTCTATTGATAATATGGATTGCTTTGCTTGGTCCCATTTAGATATGACAGGGATTCCACCGAAAATCGGCTAAGCGTCAACCCCAGGTTCAAACCGGTAAAGCAAAAAAGGAGGCCCCATTCCGAGGTGAAACATGCGTTCATAAAGGACGAGGTAACAAAACTTCTTAAAATAGGGTCTATTCGGGAGGTAAAATACCCCGAATGGTTAGCCAACGTAGTTCTAGTACCTAAAAAAGGAAATAAACTTAGGATGTGCATAGATTACAAGGATTTAAACAAAGCATGTCTGAAAGATTCTTTCCCACTGCCCAACATCGATTGTATGATGGATACCACGGCCGGCCACAAGATCCTAACTTTCTCGATGCCTACTCCAGGTACAATCAAATTTAGATGAACCCGGAGGACCAGGAAAAAATTTCGTTTATCACTAAATTAGGAACTTATTGTTACAACGTAATGCCCTTCGGGCTAAAGAATGCAGGAGCTACATATCAACGCCTAGTTAACAAAATGTTCGAAGAAGAGATAGGTAAAATAATGGAAGTTTACATTGGTGATATGTTGGTTGAGTCCCTGCACGCAGGGGACCATTTGACTCATTTGCAGGAAACATTCATAATTTTGAGAAAGTACAACATGAAGCTTAAACCGGAGAAATGTGCCTTCGGAGTCGGCTCGGGTAAGTTCCTCGATTTCATGGTATCGAATCGGGGTATCAAAATTAATCCCGACAAGGTTAAGGCCATCGAGGATATCACGGTTGTGGATAGCGCGAAGGCCGTGCAAAGAAGTCACCGGTTCTTTTCCTTGCTTAAAAAGAAGAATGATTTCGCGTGGACCCCGGAATGCCAGCAAGCCTTGGAAGAATTGAAGTGATACTTATCGAGCCCGCCTTTGCTTCTCACCCCGAAGGTAGATGAAATACTTTACCTATACTTGGTAGTATCCGAGATAGCGGTAAGTGGGGTACTAGTTCGAGAAGAGCAAGGTACGCAATTTCCTGTTTATTATGTAAGCCGAACTCTAGGAGATGCTGAAACTAGATATCCTAAAAATTAGCACTTGCATTGATAAGCGCATCAAGGTTGCTAAATCCATATTTTCAATGTCATCCCATATGTGTATTAACCACTTAGCCCCTTCGAAATGTATTGCATAAGCCCGAGCTATCGGGCCGGTTGGCCAAATGGGCCGTCGAACTTAATGGATACGATATCGAGTATCAACCCCGAACGGCCATCAAGTTGCATATCCTAGCAGACATCGTGGCCGATTTTACGCTGACCCTCATACCCGAAGTGGAGAAAGAACTCCTGCTAATATCGGGTACATCATCAGGGGTACGGACCCTTTTCACGGACGGTGCCACGAATGTGAAAGGGTCCGAGCTTGGCATTGTCTTAAAGCCACCTACGGGTGGCATCATCAGACAATCTATCAAAACTTCTAGGTTGACTAATAATGAGGCCGACTATGAGGCCATGATTGCAGGTCTCGAGCTAGCTAAGAGCTTGGGAGAAAAAGTCATTGAAGCCAAGTGCAATTCATTGTTGGTGGTAAACCAAGTCAACAAGAGTTTTGAAGTTCGTGAGGACAGGATGCAGCGGTACTTTGATAAGCTACAGGTAACTCTGCAGCGCTTCAAGGAGTGGACTTTGGATCACGTGCCTCGAGAAAAAAATAGTGAGGCCGATGCACTTGCTAACCTGAGATCCTCGATTGAAGAAGATGATATCGTCCCGGGGACTGTCGTCCAGTTATCAATGTCTGTGGTCGAAGAGGGTCATGCCGAGATAAATTCTACGAGCCTGACTTGGGATTGGAGGAATAAGTACATTGATTATTTGAGAAATGAAAGACTCCCATCGGACCACAAAGAATCGAGGGCCCTACGAACCAAGGCTGCTAGGTTCGCATTAGATGAAGATGGAACATTGTACAGGAGAACGTTCGATGGACCATTGGCGCTATGCTTAGGGCCGGGGGACAACGATTACGTTTTTTGAGAAATCAACGAAGGTAGTTGTAGGAATCGCTCCGGCGCCGAGTCTTTAATTCGGAAGATTATCAGGGCAGGGTATTACTGGGACAGCATGGAAAAAGATACTAAGGAGCTTGTCAAAAAATGTGATAAGTGCCAACGATTTGCACCGATGATCCATCAGCCCGGAGAACAACTCCACTCGGTCCTATCCCCGTGGCCTTTCATGAAATAGGGAATGGACATAGTCGTCCCTTTACCAACGGCCCCAGGTAAAGCTAAGTTTATTTTGTTTATGACTGATTATTTTTCTAAATGGGTGGGAGCACAGGCCTTTGAGAAGGTCAGAGAAAAGGAAGTTATTGACTTCATCGGGACCGCATCGTATGCTGGTTCGGGATACCTGCCGAGATCGTATGTGACAATGGAAAGTAGTTCATCGGCAGCATGGTAACGGGGTTCCTCGAAGCACATAAAATAAAGAGGATCTTATCAACACCGTACCACCCAACTGGAAATGAACAAGCCGAGTCCACAAACAAAACTATCATTCAAAACCTAAAGAAAAGGTTGGACGATGCAAAGGGAAAATGGAGAGAAGTTCTACCCGAGGTCCTTTGGCCATATCGAACAACATCGAGGTCTAGCACGGGGGCTACTCCGTTCTCTTTAGTATATAGCTCCGAAGCCCTTATCCCTGTCGAGGTCGGAGAATCCAGCGCCAGGTTTTGACATGCATCGGAGGAGTCAAATCACGAGGCTATGAAGCAAAGGATCGAGAGATACTATAATAGAAGGACCAACCTCGACACTTCGGAATCGAGGACTTAGTTCTACGAAAAGTCACCCTCAATACTCGAGACCCAAATGTAGGGAAACTGGGCCCGAATTGGGAAGGACCCTACCAAGTCCTGGGAGTTATCGGTAAAGGATCTTACAAACTTAGCACAATGGAAGGCGAACAACTGCCAAACAATTGGAACGTATCACTACTCAAGCGATACTATTGCTAAGGTATGATTTTCTCTTTTCGTCCATTTGCATTTGAAACTAACCCATTGCAGGTGTTCGATCGAAGCTATCGAAGGCACCTTTTTACACGAAGGCCTTAGGTTTTAAAGCATGCATTGTACTCTTTTTCCCTTAGATCGGATTTTGTCCCAAATGGATTTTACCAGCGAGGTTTTGAACGAGGCAACAACTATATGCTACCTAAGGAGAACTCAACAGTATCCTAGGCTTCTTTTCAATAAACCTCGAATACTGGGGGGCATCACCCTTGGAGGTCATATTTTCGAGGAAAATACTTCACGCCTAAGAGGGCCTCGATAGGAGAACTTTGTAATGGGCCAAACGGCCAGATGAACCGTGTCCATATAGAATAGTCGAGCCCCGACGGCAAAACATGTAGGCATATATCAATTATACAAAGAAGCATTCCTTCTATATCAAAACACTTTGTGTCTCAAAGAAGTCTACTACTATACGAGCTCTACATTTACAGTTGTACGAAAAACGGCTCAAGGGCCATAACGCAAATACACCACGAATACTCGGGGACTGTCATCGACAGTCAACACATTTGAGTCATCAAAAACTCGAACTCATAAGACCTCAAAGAGGAATCTCCTCGATATAAAGTCTAAGGCCATCATACTCGGGGACTAACTGTCACGCCCCGAACTTGGGGGGCGTGGCTGGCACCCGGTGTCGCACTGGCCCGAGCGAACCACTCTGTAACTCATTCATTCCTTGTGTAACTACCATGGGCCAAATCGCCACAACTCGTAATGTACAATTATAAGTGGGCGTACACTGTACCAATGAACCATTGTTCTTAACACATGAATACATATGGGCCGTAAAGGCCTCTGACATACTGTACAACATGAACCTCTGTCTACAAAGCCTCTAAAATTATTTGACATTAAATGGGACAGGGTACCGGCTGACCCATAAGTATGTAGTAAAACTCTGACACGATGACTCATAGACTCGGCTGCACTCCGAATGAGGTGGAGTCTTACCGATCCTTTACTGAATGCCAATCTCGTCTACGATAAGGGCTCGTCAAACTGGTTATCTATACCTGCAGGCATGAATGCAGCGTCCCCAACAAAAGGACGTTAGTACGAATTATGTACTGAGTATGTAAGCCAAAACTAAAATATAACAATAAGTCAACATTAATTAATGACATATAAGAATCAACCTGCATCTATGAAGCGCCACCGTATATTCATACTTGCATATATAATGCTTCGCTTTGAGGCTATTATTCATATCGTATGATGCATGACTGCCCAACTGATCAGTGGTAACTGCCCAACCGGCCGTAGCGCGGTGGTAAATGCATGACTGCCCGACCGGCCGTAGCTTGGTGGTGAATATGTAACTGCCCAACCGGCCATAGCTCGGTGGTAAATGTGTAACTGCCCAACCGGCCGTAGCTCGGTGGTAAATGTGTAACTGCCCAGCCGGTGGTAACTGCCCGACCTGTCGTAACTCGATGGTAAATGCATATGCATGAAAATGCACGTATTACAGTTTTATGAACATTAACGTCTTTATCCAATACCTCAATAGGAAACTAGATACATACTTAGACATGCTTGAATATCACTTTACGTGAAGGAATAATATAGGCATCCTTAATTGCTAAGAGTAGAAACACTTATGAAATAGCATTACGTTAACGTATCGTTACTTGGATCATGCCAAAAGAAAAGAAGGGATAGTCTTAACATACCTGGGTAGGGACAAATCTGTATGATATTTTTGGCGAAGATTGCACCGTATTCTTCTAGAACCGCAAAAATCCACGTTGCTATTATTCCAACAAATCCTCGTTGGAAAATTTTCTGCTCTTATTAACGTTTTTAATGAAGATCATAGTGAGTTATGGCTCCTGCTTCTAACGTTTCCTTTATAAAAGATAGCTTCTGATCTTCAACATCTCAAACTAATGAAAGGAAGCCTTCTTGCTTTCTTTTGGAATGAGTAACGTTTGTTCTCATTATTTGCTTTGGATTTGTTGAAAATTGGAATAAATTTACTTCTGAATGAAGCTTTGGTTCAAATGAAATTTTGATTCGGTTTCAATGTTTCTTATTTGGACCAAAGGCAGAACACTCTTAATCTTTAACTAGGAATTCCTGATGTCTCACATATAAGACTTTAAAAATGACTCATTCTTATGAGTCATTTAATGGTTTACACGTTACTTGGTCTACAAAGGATATGTGACAATGAGTCATATGCTTGAGTAGTGGCTTATGCCACGTGGGAAGTGGGGATATTAGTTATTTTTTCTATCCACTTCTAGTTAACTGGGTAATGTCCTGTTACCCGATAATTAATCAGTTACCCGCATAATTTAAAAATTACCATAAATTACTTAAAATTCTATTTATTTTTAAAATACTTCATATATACTTTATATATTGTACTACACTGGTCATATGGTACCTTGCATAGTACTAGCTCATAATTATGGGGTATTATCGCTTGACCCGTATTTTATTCTAAATTGGTCACTTTCAATGAAACTCGTTTTATTTAATCCGTGTACCCATTTATCCTTCATAACACTTATTTATCGGTTGTTATAAATAGCACAATACTTATAATCCCAAAATAAATCTCATTCCCGAATTTATGTCGATTAATCTTACGATAAAGCTTTAACGTACGACGACGCTTTAACGTACGAAAATACGAAATATAATATCTCATTTTCGGACTTTCATCACTTTACTTATGGCGTACTTTCAGGTACGAAAGCCTGGGTGTAATATCATTCCCCCCTTTGGAACATTCGTCCTCGAATGTTGACTGGTGCACTTATCATTTTCGTAACTTATGTCTTATAAATACTTTGTACTCTTCTTTCCATCATGGCAACTGTTCTGTGAGTAAATCCAAAATCTAGAGTATTCCCCCCTTTAGTCTTTTTGATCATATCATGACTTGTGGTCGAAATCTTTCTAATCTCGCAACATTTGCTACCTTCTGTCATGCAGCCTGTATGACCCTAGCTTTGTAAGTGCGCTTATGCGATTCATTTTTTTCCTTTTTTCCTTTTAACTTTTTGTCAATCTCTAGGCCTTACTTTGTAAACATATACAAGGCTTAATAGAATGCCTCTCTGGGCATCTATAGGTGTACTGAAGTTCTTTGCTCGATACTTTGTAGAGCTTGCGAATATGGCCATATCTTATTTCATAGATCCACTTATCCATTTGTATGGCTTTACTGCATCTACATGGGTCATATTATACCATAATTTTTTTTCTTCAATTTATTGTTATTGAGGTCTGCTTACCAAACTCCCAGTTACTTTTACTGCCTATCCTTTAGGTATAGATCTTAGTCCTTTAATGCTCCTTCATTACCGTTCGTCTTAAGAAGGATGGCGTAATCTCGTGTCATATTTGTAACTTGTATCCATCCATTGTTGATTTACCTTAATGTTGATCTACAATCCTCTACTTGAAGACTTGAAACTTCTTACGTAATACATTGGCGCTAGGGCTTACGTTGCATTGAGGAATATTTGAAGTGATTGCCATAATCGTATTTCATAGTGTCTCAATGTGATTCACCTTATGGGTGTATCCTAATTTTGTGCCGTCAGCGAAATCTTTTCTCCTTCTCTTCTTTATCTTTTTTTTTTCAAATCATTATTCAAACGAAGGCCCAAACGTCATCCTTTATCTATCACAATTACACTCTCATTTATTACCAGGTCAGCATTTCATTCTTTCTAAATGTTATTAATCTTAGACTCCTTTGAGTTCACTCAGGCTATACTGAAATTTCAATAGCTTAGAGAAACCATTATCTCTCTTGTTTTATTTTATGGACTTAATCCTGCTCTATTCTCGTCATCTTTTCATTTGCCTTTCTTCACCTTTACTCATGTTTCCTAAAACTTTGTCGCTCTACCATACTTTAGCTTGCGACCTATACATATCCATTTATACTACTACTCGCAACTTTCCTTAAATTTGTTTGCACTATAGATTTCCTTATGTTATTCTGGATCGTCAAGCGAGACATTATATTGTCTCCAACTTTTCTCTACTCTCTTAATTAGATCTCTCAGTACTTAGAAACTATAGGCTGGAAGACATGCCGCCGACGATGCCGCTATCATTCCCGGTTATTGGATCCCTGTGCTTATAGCTGTTCTATCCGAAGTATGGACTATTCACGATCTTCCGCCTTTGAGTATCTCTTACGTTGTTCACCTCCACCTTACTTATCTTAAAATCTCGCATCGTATCTTCTGTCTCTTTCCTGACCTCCCTTCCACCTAGGTGTAATTCCCTTCCATAACGTGAAGCTCTATTATCATACACGCACCTCTGATACATACATAATCCGGTGGGAGCTTCGTACTGACTTCTTATGAGGGTGGTACTTCTTCTAACTGGCTTCCTTGTAGAGCCATTATAGATTATGGTGGTTGTGTTGTATCTCTTGAACATCTGATATTAAGAGTAATTCTGTAATGTTCTCAAGCACAAATTCTATAATATTTCTAGGTCCAATAATCAGACTCCTGATTTACTTGGGTGTTGTAATTCTTTAGTTTCCTCTTCCTTCTGATCAGCCTTTACGCAGGCTTAAGCTATCTTCCGATCTGTGGCTCATGGTATCAGTTATTACCTTAGCCTTTCATGGGC
>NW_017675866.1:0-776 GCF_001879085.1 Nicotiana attenuata | reverse complement strand
AAATATAATATCTCATTTTCGGACTTTCATCACTTTACTTATGGCGTACTTTCACGTACGAAAGCCTGGGGTGTAACACTAACCTTCCGAACAAGTTCGAAAGGTTATCGGGAAACGAGTCCACGAGACATTCCCGAAGGCTACGGCCATATTAAAGACTACGCCCATATTAGAGACTACGGTCATATAAAAAGGCTACGGCCGAAATAATGTGGCTTAGAGACGTCCGACTTCCGCCATAAAATTAAAGGCCTTTAAGCACTTTGAAAAAACCGATTAAATTAGGCTACCCTCGGCAAAATAAAAAGATAAAGGGCTTCGATAAAATCAGCCCTCGAATAATTTAGAGGCTTCAATAACATCAGCCTTCGAAATAACCTCAAGAGGTATTCGATTATGTTTACATAAACAAATTACTAATAAGGATGGCTTTTTCTTTTCCAATTCACAGGCACCAGTTTCATCCCAATTTAGGGGAATAATCACAATTTCATCCAAAATGAGGGGAATAATCACAATCCACCCCTACACCGACACATATAGTTTCAGGTGTGGGCCTTATGACCCACCCTTCCTCAGTTTTGCCAATGATACTTCCAAAAATATTTTTAGTTTGATTTGCACACAAAGGTAACCTAAATAGAAATGTATTCATCTCAGAATCTTTCACATTGTATAGATCTTTATTAGTATTTTCAACCATCCATATTAACAATATTTCCTTGGCTCTTTGGGCCTTTCACAAGATTCTTTATTAATGGCACGATGGACGCATT
>NW_017675865.1:25000-43340 GCF_001879085.1 Nicotiana attenuata | reverse complement strand
GCGCGCACCGCGAACGGGGCGCGAGGGGCAGGCTTTCAATTTAGTATTCCTTGGCGCTTTTCGCGCCGGGGTTCGTTAATCACACGGCACGCACGCGAGCGCGCGCACCGGGGATAGGAGAGAGCCGCACGGACGGAGGCCGAAGCACCCCGACCGCGCCGCCCCCCAGTGTTTAAACAAGTTCGCGGGTCGTTCTGCTTTTGCAGGTTTCGACAATGATCCTTCCGCAGGTTCACCTACGGAAACCTTGTTACGACTTCTCCTTCCTCTAAATGATAAGGTTCAATGGACTTCTCGCGACGTCGCGGGATGCGAACCGCCCACGTCGTCGCGATCCGAACATTTCACCGGATCATTCAATCGGTAGGAGCGACGGGCGGTCTGTACAAAGGGCAGGGACGTAATCAACGCGAGCTGATGACTCGCGCTTACTAGGAATTCCTCGTTGAAGACCAACAATTGCAATGATCTATCCCCATCACGATGAAATTTCAAAGATTACCCGGGCCTGTTGGCCAAGGCTATAAACTCGTTGAATACATCAGTGTAGCGCGCGTGCGGCCCAGAACATCTAAGGGTATCACAGACCTGTTATTGCCTCAAGCTTCCGCGGCCTAAAAGGCCGTAGTCCCTCTAAAAAGCTGGCCGCGAAGGGATACCTCATCATAGCTAGTTAGCAGGCTGAGGTCTCGTTCGTTAACGGAATTAACCAGACAAATCGCTCCACCAACTAAGAACGGCCATGCACCACCACCCATAGAATCAAAAAAGAGCTCTCAGTCTGTCAATCCTTACTATGTCTGGACCTGGTAAGTTTCCTCGTGTTGAGTCAAATTAAGCCGCAGGCTCCACTCCTGGTGGTTCCCTTCCGTCATTTCCTTTAAGTTTTAGCCTTGCAACCATACTCCCCCCAGAACCCAAAAACTTTGATTTCTCATAAGGTGCCAGCGGAGTCCTAAAAGCAACATCGGTCGATCCCTGGTCGACTTCGTTTATGGTTGAGACTAGGACGGTATCTGATCGTCTTCGAGCCCGTAACTTTCGTTATTGATTAATGGAAACATCCTTGGCAAATGCTTTCGCAGTCGTTCGTCTTTCATAAATCCAAGAATTTCACCTCTGACTATGAAATACGAATGCCCCCGACTATCCCTGTTAATCATTACTCCGATCCCGAAAGCCAACGTAATATGAGCGAAATCCTATAATGTTATCCCATGCTAATGTATACAGAGCGTAGGCTTGCTTTGAGCACTCTAATTTTGTCAAAGTAACAGCGCCGGAGGCACGACCCGGCCAATTAAGGCCAGGAGCACATCGCCGACAGAAGGGGCGAGACGACCGGTGCACATCTAAGGCCGACAGGCCGGCCCATCCAAAAGTCCAACTACGAGCTTTTTAACTGCAACAACTTATATATACGCTCACACTCGACTTGGTCAGCTATGCTTCACGCCCAAGGCTTGCTTTGTGCCAAGCCTTTGCTCATTTTGACACTGCTCCGCACCAATGTCTCACCCGCAACCTGTTGCCATGATTTTGCCGCACACGCCCGGCGCCGCTTGCTGCCCGCACACCGCCTTGGCCTAGTTTCTACCTTGCCCATGTCAACCTTTGTTTCCCTCGTGCCATTGCTTGTATTTTCCTTCACATAGCCTTGCCTTAGCTATTGAAAGCCTTTGCCATCATCCTGCCTTCCCGCTTTGCCTTAGCTTAGCCCGCACATAGCTGCCACAACCCAAAAGTGCCATGCCTCCGACTTTGGCGCGCATGCCGTGCCATGCCGCCCTAACATTGCCCATGCTGCCTCATCAAGCCTTTGCCAAGCGTGCCTTGCCTGTCCCAAGGCCTTGGCCAATACTTGCCCACAACAGCCCTCAATGCCAATGTCATGTCCGTCGCCCGCATGATCGTTTTGCCCGCACATAGGCCATTGACAAGGCCATCATGCCCAAATCCTTGCCACAGCCGTGCCACGCCCGATGACAAAGAGTTAGGGTCTAACAGCAGGTGTCACGGGGGCATTTTTGGTCAGTCCAACGTCACACCCGCGCGGCAGTCAAGTTCCACACTTGACTCAGCCTTCCTTAACACTTAGCCAATTTTCAGCAAGTTTGGCTTAAACGAAATTTAGGCAACAATCAGAAATTTAAGAACACAAAGCAACTACGGGAAAATTCCCAACCTTTGCATTAATTTAGAAAATATAAAAAGGGCCCTCACTTGCTATAAACACAGTCCGCTCACAGCCCACTTTTATCAAAGAACACAAGTCGTTCTTTGGCCAACACTAAGACCTGCCCAAGCCTAGCCT
The DNA here is from genome assembly GCF_001879085.1 of Nicotiana attenuata. Taxonomy (NCBI): domain Eukaryota; kingdom Viridiplantae; phylum Streptophyta; class Magnoliopsida; order Solanales; family Solanaceae; genus Nicotiana; species Nicotiana attenuata. Next base: position 41,026 of record NW_017675865.1, on the reverse strand, counting down.
TAGGCCTCATTTGTTTTTTTTAAGATTAAGACGTCTGAATCTGAATACACATCTAATTATCAAGATGTGCATTAAGATTAAGACATCTGAATCTGAATACACATCTGAATATATTAAGATGTGTATTAAGATCTGAATAGGAATAATTAAGACTGTTTGATTTTTAACATTTGAATGTATAAAATATATCTTTATTTGAAAATTAATAAACATAAAATTCAATGAAATACTAACTAATCTAATATTCTATCAATAAAAAATATAGTTTTTTAAAATATGATAATTGTTGGTGATGATGGCTAACGGGTGAATGTCGACTAGAGGCGTGGTTGGTGGTAGTTTTGGTTGATGATGGTGGTTCATGCTAGTAGCTAGTAGTGATTTCTACTGGTGGCAATTATGATTGAGGATTGTGGTGGTGGGTGGTGATAGTTAATAATAGTGGGTGGTGGTAATAGTTGTAATTGAGGAAGGTGGTAGGTTATAAGATGGACAGTACCAGCTGTGGTTGTTGATGGTGATGGGGTGGTCAATTGTGGTAGTTGAGGTGGATGAGTGTTGATTGTGGGTGAGAATGATGGTGGTCTGAGTGGTGGGGATAGTAGGTGGTGATGGTTGGTAGTGGTGGCGGCTATGATTGAGGATGATGGTGGCGTGGTGGTGGTGGTGGTTGAGTATGGTGGTGGTAGTGGTGGTGGTGGTGGTGGTGGTTGAGTATGTGGTGGTGGTGGCATGGTGGTAGTTGATAATGGTAGACGGTGACGGCAGTTAATAATGAATATGTGATATCATCTTAATGAGATTAAGTCTCTGTTATAGATCTTAATCATACAGACCTATTCAGACCTATTAAGTGGTTGTGAAGTAAAAAAAATAAACAGACTTAATGATTAAGATCTGGATAATTAAGATTCAGACTTTAAAAACAAACGCACTTAATGTCTGAGATCTGAATGATTAAGATTCAGACCTCCATTAAGTGCAAACAAATGAGGCCTTAGTCCCCTTTGAAACACTTTGAAACCCTCACGTTTCACTCTTGTTTCCCACTTATAATTTCACACGAAATTACCCACTCTACCTCTGCCTAAGTCCAAAGGCCCTATTTATAGAACATAGGCAGCCCTTAAACTTGACATCACATGACACTTGTCGTCTACAGCTTTTGCCACTTATCGGGCTAAGTTTATATCTTGTTCCTAACATGTAGTTGACATCCCCAACTACTTAGGGCATGATATACACGAAATGGATAATGGATACAAGCATAATCAGTCATGGGAGGTTATGGGTACAAGTGGTTATGAAGCTGTAACTGCCAACTACTTTGGCCTGTGCCTTGCATGTGTCTTTTGACTTGGTCAGCTATGCTTCACGCCCAAGGCTTGCTTTGTGCCAAGCCTTAGCTCATTTTGACATTTCTCCGCACCAATATCTCACCCGCAACCTGCTGCCATGATTTTGCCGCACACGCCCTGCGCCGCTTGCCGCCCGCACACCGCCTTGGCCTAGTTTCTGCCTTGCCCATGTCAACCTTTGTTTCCCTCGTGCCATTGCTTGTATTTCCTTCACATATCCTTGCCTTAGCTATTGAAAGCCTTTGCCATCATCCTGCCTTCCCGCTTTGCCTTAGCTTAGCCCGCACATAGTTGCCACAACCCAAAAGTGCCATGCCTCCGACTTCTGCACGCATGCCGTGCCATGCCGCCCTAACAATTCCCATGCTGCCACATCAAGCCTTTGCCAAGCGCGCCTTGCCTGTCCCAAGGCCTTGGCCAATACTTGCCCACAACAGCCCTCAATGCCAATGTCATGTCCGTCGCCCGCATGATCATTTTGCCCGCACATAGGCCATTGACAAGGCCATCATGCCCAAATCCTTGCCACAGCCGTGCCACGCCCGATGACGAAGAGTTAGGGTCTAACAGTAGGTGTCACGGGGGCATTTTTGGTCAGTCCAACATCACACCCGCGCAGCAGTCAAGTTCCGCACTTGACTCAGCCTTCCTTAACACTTAGCCAATTTTCAGCAAGTTTGGCTTAAACGAAATTTAGGCAACAATCAGAAATTTAAGAACACAAAAGCAACTACGGGAAAATTCCCAACCTTTGCATTAATTTAGAAAATATACAAAGGACCCTCACTTGCTATAAACACAGTCCGCTCACAGCCCACTTTTATAGAAGAACACAAGTCGTTCTTTGGCCAACACGCCCAAGCATAGCCTTAGTCCCCTTTGAAACACTTTGAAACCCTCACGTTTCACTCTTGTTTCCCACTTATAATTTCACACGAAATTACCCACTCTACCTCTGCCTAAGTCCAAAGGCCCTATTTATTGAACATAGGCAGCCCTTAAACTTGACATCACATGACAGTTGTCGTCTACAGCTTTTTCCACTTGTCGGGCTAAGTTTAAATCTTGTTCCTAACATGTAGTTGACATCCCCAACTACTTAGGGCATGATATACACGAAATGGATAATGGATACAAGCATAATCAGTCATGGGAGGTTATGGGTACAAGTGGTTATGAAACTGTAACCGCCAACTACTTTGGCATGTGCCTTGCATGTGTCTTTTGACTTGGTCAGCTATGCTTCACGCCCAAGGCTTGCTTTGTGCCAAGCCTTAGCTCATTTTGACATTGCTCTGCACCAATGTCTCACCCGCAACCTGCTGCCATGATTTTGCCGCACACGCCCGGCGCCACTTGCCGCCCGCACACCGCCTTGGCTTAGTTTCTGCCTTGCCCATGTCAACCTTTGTTTCCCTCGTGCCATTGCTTGTATTTTCCTTCACATATCCTTGCCTTAGCTATTGAAAGCCTTTGCCATCATCCTGCCTTCCCGCTTTGCCTTAGCTTAGCCCGCACATAGCTGCCACAACCCAAAAGTGCCATGCCTCCGACTTTGGTGCGCATGCCGTGCCATGCCGCCTTAACATTGCCCATGCTCATTAAGCCTTTGCCAAGCGTGCCTTTCCTATCCCAAGGCCTTGGCCAATACTTGCCCTCAACAGCCCTCAATGCCAATGTCATGTCCGTCACCCGCATGATCGTTTTGCCCGCACATAGGCCATTGACAAGGCCATCATGCCCAAATCCTTGCCACAGCCGTGCCACGCCCGATGACAAAGAGTTAGGGTCTAACAAACCACCCGCACCCTTTAAAATTGACGTCCTCGTCGAGCCAACTCAATTAATCAACCCCAAGGGGTTGCTGACAAACAACGCCCCGGGTGCTCCCTTCACATCTGCCACTATGGCATTTGCCTCCGCCACTTGTTCGTGTTTCTCCGCAGCTAGCATTGCATTTACCCTAGCCTGCATCGGACAGTCCTTCTTCAAGTGCGGTCCACCACAAGTAAAGCATCCTTTGAATTTGCCGCTCCTTTCCTTGCCATTGTGAATTTCCTGTCTCACAGTCTTGACAAGTCCATCATTTTCAGCAGCTTGGCCCTTCCCGTTTTTCTTCCATTCCTTTGCTTTGTCTTTCAGGTCAGACTTTGAATGCGAAGTTTCAGCAGGTTCATCACCTATGTTTAGGTCCGCCAACACATCTGCCGCTGCAATGGCAGTAGAGAGGCTTTGAACATTCTGCCTTCTCAACTCCAATTGCGCCCAGCCCTTCAAACCACTCATGAAGTAATGCAGCTTGTCTTCTTCTGCCAAATTACTTACATTCAGCATCAAGGACGAAAATTCCTTGACATACTCCCTCAACATGCCACTTTGTTTCAAGCGACGCAGTCCATCTCGTGCCATCCACGACGAATTTGCTGGAAGGAATTGGGATTTTAATTCCTTCTTCAGCATCTCCCAAGTTTCAATCTTGGGAAGTCCAGCACTTTCCCCATCCGCAACTCGTGTACGCTACCACACCTTTGCATCATCGCCAAGTACATTGGTGTGATCACCACTTTTTCATCATCCGGCACACGAGCAGCTTGGAAATACTGCTCCATATCCCACAAGAAATTTTCCAATTCTTTGGCACTTCTAGTACCACCATAAGCCTTTGGCTTCGGAATCCTCAACTTAGTGCGCTCATCACTTCTAGGGGCAGAATTTTGCAATGACCTTCGAAGATCAACCACTTCCACACGTAGTTCTTCTTTCTCTTAGCGTACCAAGGCCATTTCTGCTAGCGTTGTCTCGTGTCTCGCTGCATAGTCTGCCTCCAAATGTGCCAGTCTTGTAAGAACAGAAGAATTGCCACCAATTTCAAGAGCCTGCCCAACCAGTGCTTCCAACTGCTCAACTCTTTGACGCAGTTCAGCATTTGTGCCACCAGCCATGTTCTCAAATGGCACCACAAAATCTGCCACCGGTCGTCTTACCACTGCCACGAACCTGCTCCGCTCTGATACCAGTTGTCACGGGGGCATTTTTGGTCAGTCCAACGTCACACCCGCGCGGCAGTCAAGTTCCGCACTTGACTCAGCCTTCCTTAACACTTAGCCAATTTTCAGCAAGTTTGGCTTAAACGAAATTTAGGCAACAATCAGAAATTTAAGAACACAAAGCAACTACGGGAAAATTCCCAACCTTTGCATTAATTTAGAAAATATACAAAGGACCCTCACTTGCTATGAACAGAGTCCGCTCACAACCCACTTTTACCAAAGAACACAAGTCGTTCTTTGGCCAACACTAAGACCTGCTGCCATGATTTTGCCGCACACGCCCGGCGCCGCTTGCCGCCCGCACACCGCCTTGGCCTAGTTTCTGCCTTGCCCATGTCAACCTTTGTTTCCCTCGTGCCATTGCTTGTATTTTCCTTCACATAGCCTTGCGTTAGCTATTGAAAGTCTTTGCCATCATCCCGCCTTCCCGTTTTGCCTTAGCTTAGCCCGCACATAGCTGCCACAACCCAAAAGTGCCATGCCTCCGACTTTGGCGCGCATGCCGTGCCATGCCGCCCTAACATTGCCCATGCTGCCTCATCAAGCCTTTGCCAAGTGCACCTTGCCTGTCCCAAGGCCTTGGCCAATACTTGCCCACAACAGCCCTCAATGCCAATATCATGTCCGTCGCCCGCATGATCGTTTTGCCCGCACATAGGCCATTGACAAGGCCATCATGCCCAAATCCTAGCCACAGCCGTGCCACACCCGATGACAAAGAGTTAGGGTCTAACAGTAGGCCACTACCCTACCATCGAAAGTTGATAGGGCAGATATTTGACTGATGCATCGCCGGCACGATGGCCGTGCGATCCTTCGAGTATCATGAATCATCGCAGCAACAGGCAGAGCCCGCGTCGACCTATTATCTAATAAATGCATCCCTTCCAAAGGTCGGGGTTTGTTGCACGTATTAGCTCTAGAATTACTATGGTTATCCGAGTAGTAGATACCATCAAACAAACTATAACTGATTTAATGAACCTTTCGCAGTTTCACAGTCTGAATTTGTTCATACTTACACATGTATGGCTTAATCTTTGAGACAAGCATATGACTACTGGCAGGATCAACCAGGTAGCATTCCTCATTGACGCCGGCGTCGAATGAACATGGCCGACACAAAGGGCACGACCAAGTCCAAGATGAGCACGACCGTCATTCGTAAGGAGCATTCTTTTGGCAGATAGGAGCCAATGAAGACGCCATGCCCATTGCGCTTACCGAATCCGAGAGTCCGAGCATGCTAGTCGTGGACCAAGCCATCACAGGGCGAAGCGAGGACGACCTGGGACACAACTGCAGCTTTTGGTTCACCCCGCACGTCGAACGCGATTGGCGAAAGGCAACCGATTGTGCTTGATAATGCCTTGGCATTTGGTATGCAACACAGAAAACCGATGCTGAACAAGCCTAATTTGCGGTTGTGCCATGATTGAGATGACATGTGGGCTAGGACGTCGCTGCTCAAGCAGGGAACCAACCTAGCCACACAAGCCGAACACCACTCATGTGCCTCACGTACACTTGCCTCGCCGATCCATGCCAACAAAAGCCCCAACACGTGATGCGTAGCCATGTGTTGTTGCAAATGACAACATTGAAAAGCCAAGAAAAGTCCCGCAAAGCACCAAAAAGGGGGGTGGAGCGTAGAAAAGAAGAAGGCGCCACAAGTGAAAGGCACGAACACAGCCCACAACAACCGCTGGCAATGGGTAACGTACTGAGCTTCGCCCCATGCGCATGGCACCTTGCGGCGCCAGTTGCACGACACTTCGCCGTTTCGTTGCCAAAAGCCATCAGCTGCCACGAGCGATGTCGCCACCTGATGTTGCCCGCAGCAACAGATGGCAATCGACATGTACTGAGCTTAGCCCCATGCGCATAGCACCTTGCAGCGCTACTTGCACGATGCTCCGCCGTTCGTTGTCAAAAGCCATCAGCCGCCACGAGCACTGCCATACATAACCCCCAACAACCGATGGCAATGGGCAACGTACTGAGCTTCGCCCCATGNCTGCAACAACTTAAATATACGCTATTGGAGCTGGAATCACCGCGGCTGCTGGTTAGACTTGCCCTCCAATGGATCCTCGCTAAGGGATTTAGATTGTACTCATTCCAACTACCAGACTCATAGAGCCTGGTGTTGTTATTTATTGCCACTACCTCTCCGTGTCAGGATTGGGTAATTTGCGCGCCTGCTGCTTTCCTTGGATGTGGTAGCCGTTTCTCAGGCTCCCTCTCCGGAATCGAACCCTAATTCTCCGTCACCCGTCACCACCATGGTAGGCCACTATCCTACCATCGAAAGTTGATAGGGCAGAAATTTGAATGATGCGTCGCCGGCACGATGGTCGTGCGATCCGTCGAGTTATCATGAATCATCGCAGCAACGGGCAGAGCCCGCGTCGACCTTTTATCTAATAAATGCATCCCTTCCAGAAGTCGGGGTTTGTTGCACGTATTAGCTCTAGAATTACTACGGTTATCCGAGTAGTAGATACCATCAAACAAACTATAACTGATTTAATGAGCCATTCGCAGTTTCACAGTCTGAATTTGTTCATACTTACACATGCATGGCTTAATCTTTGAGACAAGCATATGACTACTGGCAGGATCAACCAGGTAGCATTCCTCATTGACGCCGGCGTCGCATGAGCATGGCCGACCCAAAGGGCACGTCCAAGTCCAAGACGAGCACGGCCGTCATTCGTAAGGAGCATTCTTTGGGCAGATAGGAGCCAATGAAGACCCCATGCCCATTGCGTTTACCGAATCCGAGAGTCCGAGCATACTAGTCCTGGACCAAGCCATCGCAGGGCGAAGCAAGGACGACTTGGGACACAACTGCAGCTTTTGGTTCACCCCGCACGTCGAACGCGACGGGCGAAAGGCAACCGATTGTGCTTGATAATGCCTTGGCATTAGGTATGCAACACAGAAAACCGACACCGAACAAGCCTAATTTGCGCTTGTGCCATGACTGAGATGGCATGCGGGCTAGGACGTCGTTGCTCAAGCAGGGATCCAACCTAGCCACACAAGCCGAACACCACTCATGTGTCGCACGTACACTTGCCTTGCCGATCCATGCCAACAACAGCCCCAACACGCGATGCGTAGCCATGTGCTGTTGCTGATGCTAACATTGAAAAGCCAAGACAAGTCCGGCAAAGCACCAAAAGGGGGGGGGGGGGTTGAGCGTAAAAGAAGAAGGCGCCACAAGTGAAAGGCATGAACACAGCCCATACTGAGTTTCGCCCCGTGCGCATGGCACCTTGCGACGCCAGTTGCTCGACGCTTCGCCGTTTTGTTGCCAAAATCCATCAGCTGCCATGAGCGATGTCACCACCCGATGTTGCCCGCAGCAACAAATGGCATTCGACATGTACTGAGCTTAGCCCCATGTGCATAGCACCTTGCGGCGCTACTTGCACGACGCTCCGCCGTTCGTTGTCAAAAGCCATCAGCCGCCACGAGCACTGCCATACATAACCCCCAACAACCGATGGCAATGGGCAACGTACTGAGCTTCGCCCCATGCGCATTGCACCTTGCGGCACTAGTTGCACGACGCTCTGGCGTTTCATTGCCAAAAGCCATCAGCCGCCACGAGCGATGTCGCCTCCCGATGTTGCCCGCACATCCAATGGCAATCGACACGTACTGAGCTTCGCCCCATGCGCATAGCACCTTGCGACGCTACTCTCACGACGCTCCGCCTTTCGTTGCCAAAAGCCAATGTTTTCCACGAGCGGTGTCGCCACCAGGCGTACTACGAGCTCACACGAGCACTTGCCGGTGCGATTTGCGAACATCGGGGACATAGCACGGACTAGCTGTGCATGCCCCCAATGCCCACGCCCCATGCCAGCGTCCCCCATGCATGCCCGCCTCTGCCTGGCAGCAAGCACCTGAGGTGCCTTTCAACACCTCTACCCCCCTTATATATGCTTAAAAAAAACCCAAGTTTCAGGAGTAGACATGTTTTGGCCAGAAAATCATAATGGAGTTGTACAACACCAAATAGCACAAACCAAGGTACAACTTAGCTAATATATTTGCAAATGACTTTTAAACATTGTAAATGATATTTTTTACCAAAAAAATATTTTTTTTGAAATATTTTTGTTATAAAACGAAAAATACATAATAAAATAGTAAAAAATATGAAAATTATTATAAAAATAGGAAAAACAATGGAGAAAATTTCAAATACATCTAGTAATAATATAACACATAAAAGAGTAAAATACATGAAAGTAACATAAAAACTATTTAAATTTACAAAAAATGCATAAAAATAGATAAAAAATGGGTAAAATACATAATATTATTATAAAAGCATATGGATGACCAACCACCATTAATCATGAGGAACCCCCATTGTCGCAACCACCATAAGTGATTCTGACTTCAAACCGCCGCCGCCAACCACCAAGCGTCGACCAACCGTCGTCGGTCGCTACCGCTCGAACCACCACCACCAACGACCACCAACATCGTTGCGCTTGACATGTTGCTAAGCATTGGCTAGCACTAGACGTGGTGCGACGTGGAGCGAGGTGGTGCGACGGGGTGCGGCTTGGTGCGACGTCGTGCCATGGCCACGCCCTGCCATGTCCTGCCATGTCCAGCGACGTCCTACGCCGAGCCATGGCCACGCCCTGCCATGCCCTACGACGGCCTGCGACGTCTCATGGCCACACGCTGCAATGTCCTGCGACGTCATGCCACGTGCCATGACCATGTCCTGCGACATCCTGACACATGCCATGGCCATGTCCTGCGACGTTCTGCGACGTGCCATGGACATGTCCTGCGAAGTCTTGACACGTGCTATAGCCATGCCCTGCCATGTCCAGGGACGTCCTGACACGTCTTGAGTCGTGCCATGGCCATGTCCTGCGACGTCCTGGCACGTGCCATGGCCATGTCCTGCGACGTCCTGACACGTGCCATGGCCACGCCCTGCCATGTCCTGCGACGTCCTCACACATGCCATGGCCATGCCTTGCCACGTCCAGCGACGTCCTGGCTCGTCCTGAGTCGNCACGCCCTGCCATGTCATGTCATGTCCTGCGACGTCCTGTGCCGTGCCATGGCCACGCTCTTCCATGTCCTACGACGGCCTGCGACGTCTCATGGCCATGCCCTGCCATGTCCTGCGATGTCCTGACACGTGCCATGGCCATGCCTTGCCGTTTCCTGCGACGTCCTGACACGTCCTGCGTCGTGATATGGCCAAGTCCTGCGACGTCCTGGCACGTGCCATGGCTATGTCCTGCGACGTCCTGACACGTGCCATGGCCACGCCCTACCTTCTCCTGCGACGTCCTGACAAGTCCTGAGTCGTGCCATGGCCATGTCCTGCCAAGTCCTGGGAGGTCCTGAAACGTGCCATGGCCACGCTCTGCCCATGTCCTGCGACGTCCTGGCTCGTCCTGAGTCGTGCCATGGCCGCGCCCTGCCATATCCTACGACGTACTAACATGACCTGAGTTGTGTCATGGCCATGTCCTGCCACGTCTTGCGACGTCCTGACACGTGCCATCGCCATGTTCTGCGACGTCCTGACACGTGCCATAGCCACGCCCTGCCATGTCCTGCGACGTCCTAACACGCGCCATGGCCATGCCTTGCCATGTCCTGCGACGTCCTGGCTCTTCCTGAGTCGTGCCATGGTCACGCCCTACGATGTCCTGTGACGTCCTGACTTGTCCTGCGACGCCCTGACACGTGCCATGGCCATGTCTTGCGACGCCCTGGAACGTGCCATGGCTATGTCCTGCGACGTCCTAACTTGTCCTGCGACGCCCTGACATATGCCATGGCTTTGTCTTGTGACATCCTGACTTGTCCTGCAACGCCCTGACACGTGCCATGGCTATGTACTGCAACGTCCTGACACGTGCCATGGCCACGCCCTGCTATGTCCTGCCACGTCTTGCGACGTCCTACGCCGTGCCATGGCTATGTCCTGCCATGTCCTACGATGTCCTGACACGTGCATGGCCACGCCCTGCCATGTCCTGTGATGTCCTGACTCGTGCCATGGCCATGTCCTGCCACGTCCTGCATCGTGCCATGGCCACGCCCTGCCATGATAGCCATGTCCTGCGACGTCCTGACACGTCTTGCGCCGTCCTGACTCGTGCCATGGCAATGTCCTGCCACGTCCTGCGCTATGCCATGGCCATGCCCTGCTGTTAGACCCAAACTCTTTGTCATCGGGCGTGGCACGGCTGTGGCAAGGATTTGGGCGTGATGGCCTTGTCAATGGCCTATGTGCGGGAAAAACGATCATGCGGGCAACGGGCATNTATGTCAAGGAATTTTCGTCCTTGATGCTGAATGTAAGTAATATGGTAGAAAAAGACAAGCTGCATTACTTCATGAGGGGTTTGAAGGGTTGGGCGCAATTGGAGTTGAGAAGGCAGAATGTTCAAAGCCTCTCTACTGCCATTGCAGCGACAGATGCGTTGGCGGATCTAAATATAGGTGATGAACCTGCTGAAACTTCGCATTCAAAGTCTGACCGGAAAGACAAAGCAAAGGAATGGAAGAAAAACGGGAAAGGCCAAGCTGCTTAAATGAGGGACTTGTCAAGACTGTGAGACAGGAAATTCACAATGGCAAGGAAAGGAGCGGCAAATTCAAAGGCTGCTTTACTTGTGGTGGACCGCACTTGAAGAAGGATTGTCCCGTGCAGGCTAGGGTGAACGCAATGCTAGCTGCAGAAAAATAGGAACAAGTAGCGGTGGCAGATGTGAATGGAGCACCCGGGGCGTTATTTGTCAACAACCCCTTGGGGTTGAGTAATTGAGTTGGCTCGACGAGGACGTCGATTTCAAAGGGTGTGGGTGGTTTGATAGACCCTAACTCTTTGTCATCAGGCGTGGCACGGTTGTGGCAAGGATTTGGGCGTGATGGCCTTGTCAATGGCCTATGTGCGGGCAAAACGATCATGCGGGCGAAGGACATGACATTGGGATTGAGGGCTGTTGTGGGCAAGTATTGGCCAAGGCCTTGAGACAGGCAAGGCGCGCTTGGCAAAGGCTTGATGAGGCAGCATGGGCAATGTTAGGGCGGCATCGCACGGCATGCGTGCCAAAGTCGGAGGCATGGCACTTTTGGGTTGTGGCAGCTATGTGCGGGCTAAGCTAAGGTAAAGCGGGAAGGCAGGATGATGGCAAAGGATTTCAATAGCTAAGGCAAAGCTATGTGAAGGAAAATACAAGCAATGGCACGAGGGAAACAAAGGTTGACATGGGCAAGGCAGAAACTAGGCCAAGGCAGTGTGCGGGCGGCAAGCGGCGCCGGGCGTGTGCGGAAAAATCATGGCAGCAGGTTGCGGGTGAGACATTGGTGCGGAGCAATGTCAAAATGAGCTAAGGCTTGGCACAAAGCAAGCCTTGGGCGTGAAACATAGCTGACCAAGTCAAAAGACACATGCAAGGCACATGCCAAAGTAGTTGGCGGTTACAGTTTCATAACCACTTGTACCCATAACCTCCCATGACTGATTATGCTAGTATCCATTATCCATTTCGTGTATATCATGTCCTAAGTAGTTGGGGATGTCAACTACATGTTAGGAACAAGATATAAACTTAGCCCGACAAGTGGCAAAAGCTGTAGACGACAAGTGTCATGTGCTGTCAAGTTTAAGGGCAGCCTATGTTCTATAAATAGGGCCTTTGGACTTAGGCAGAAGTAATGTGGTAATTTCGTGTGAAATTATAAGTGGGAAAAAAGATTGAAACATGAGGGTTTCAAAGTGTTTCATAAGGGCTAAGGCTGGGCATAGGGCAGGTCTTAGTGTTGGCCAAGAACGACTTGTGTTCTTGCCAAAAGTGGGCTGTGAGCGGATTGTGTTCATAGCAAAGTGAGGGTCCTTTGTATATTTTCTAAATTAATGCAAAGGTTGGGAATTTTCCCGTAGTTGCTTTGTGTTCTTAAATTTCTGATTGTTGCCTAAAATTTCGTTTAAGCCAAACTTGCTGAAAATTGGCTAAGTGTTAAGGAAGGCTGAGTCAAGTGCGGAACTTGACTGCCACGCGGGTACGACTTTGGACTGACCAAAAACGCCCCCGTGACAACTGGTAACCGAGCGGAGCAGGTTCGTGGCAGTGGCAAGACGAACGGTGGCAGATTTCGTGGTGCTATTTGAGAACATGGCTGGTGGCACAAATGCAGAACTGCGTCAAAGGGTTGAGTAGTTGGAAGCACTGGTTGGGCAGGTTCTTGAAATTGGTGGCGATTCTTCTGTTCTTGCAAGAATGGCACGTTTGGAGGCAGACTACGCAGCGAGACATGAGACAACGCTGGCAGAAATGGCCTTGGTACGCCAAGAGAAAGAAGAACTACATGAGGAAGTGGCTGATCTTCGAAGGGCATTGCAAAATTCTGCCCCTAGAAGTGATGAGCGCACTAAGTTGAGGATTCCGAAGCCAAAGGCTTATGGTGGTGCTAGAAGTGCCAAAGAATTAGAAAATTTCTTGTGAGATATGGAGCAGTATTTCCAAGCTGCTCGTGTGCCGGATGATGAAAAAGTGGTGATCACACCAATGTACTTGACTGATGATGCAAAGGTATGGTGGCGTACACGAGTTGCGGATGGGGAAAGTGCTGGACTGCCCTAGATTGAAACTTGGGAGATGCTGAAGAAGGAATTAAAATTCCAATTTCTTCCAACAAACTCGTCGTGGATGGCACGAGATGGACNGCTGTTCACCTTGGAGACCTGATGCGATTATGAGTACGACCAGGCGTGGATGACACTCGGTCCTCCGGATTTTCAAGGGCCGCCGGGGGCGCACCGGACACCACGCGACGTGCGGTGCCCTTCCAGCCGCTGAACCCTACCTCCGACTGAGTCGTTTCCAGGGTGGGCAGGTTGTTTAAAAAGAAAAGATAACTCTTCCCGAGGCCCCCGCCAACGATTCCATACTTCATAAAGTTGCCGTCAACTACCACATCCTAGTTTAGGAAATTTTACCCGATTCCCTTTCGGAGTATGAGCAAAACGCGCTATCTGTCGGGGTTCCCCCGACCCTTAGGATAGACTAACCCATGTGAAGTGCCGTTAACATGGAACCTTTCCCCTCTTCGGCCTTCAAAAATCTCATTTGAATATTTTCTACTACCACCAAGATCTGCACTGACGGCCGCTTCGCCCAGGCTCACGCCCAAGGTTTTGCAGCGACCGCCACGCCCTCCTACTCATCGGGGCCTGGCACTTGCCCCGACGGCTGGATGTAGGTCGCGCGCTTAAGCGCCATCTATTTTTGGGGCTAGTTGATTCGACAGGTGAGTTGTTACACACTCCTTTGCGGATTTCGACTTCCATGACCACCGTCCTGCTGTCTTAATCGACCAACACCCTTTGTGGGATCTAGGTTAGCGCACTATTTGGCACCGTAACCCGGTTTCCGGTTCATTCTGAATCGCCACTTTTGCTTACCAAAAAATGCCCACTTGGAGCTCTTGATTCTGTGGCGCGGCTTTATAAAGAAATCGCGCCGTCCTACCTATTTAAAGTTTGAGAACAGGTCGAAGGCGTTGCGCCCACGATGCCTCTAATCATTGGCTTTACCCGATAGAACTCGCACGCGAGCTCCAGCTATCCTAAGGGAAATTTCGGAGGGAACCAGCTACTAGACGGTTCGATTAGTTTTTCGCCCCTATACCCAAGTCAGACGAACGATTTGCACGTCAGTATCGCTGTGGGCCTCCACCATAGTTTCCTCTGGCTTCGCCCCGCTCAGGCATAGTTCACCATCATTCGGGTCTTGACAGGTATGCTCACACTCGAACCCTTCACAGAAGATCAAGGTCGGTCAGCGGTGCACCCCTCAGGGGGATCCCACCAATCAGCTTCCTTACGCCTTATGAGTTTACTCGCCCGTTGACTCACACACATGTCAGACTTCTTAGTCCGTGTTTGAAGACGGGCAGAATGGGGAGCCCACAAGCCAGCGTCCGGAGCGCACAGATGCCGAAGCACGCCAGAGGCGCCGCAGCCTACCACAATCGAGGAGACGGCGTTCCACGGGCGTATCAAAGGCCCGGGCTTTGGCCGCCCCCCCGAATCCACGCTGGTCCACGCCCCGAGTCGATCGGCGGACCGGCTCNACGTACCGAGCTTCGCCCAATGCGCATAGCACCTTGCGACGCTACTTGCACGACGCTCCGCCTTTCGTTGCCAAAAGCCAATGTTTGCCACGAGCGATGCAAGACATAACCCCCAACAACCGATGGCAATGGGGAACGTACTGAGCTTCGCCCCATGCGCATGGCACCTTGCGGTGCTAGTTGCACGACGCATTGCCGTTTCGTTGCCAAAAGCCATCAGCCGCCACGAGCGATGTCGCCTCCCGATTTTGCCCGCAACATCCAATGGCAATTGACACGTACTGAGTTCGCCCTATGCGCATAGCACTTTGCGGCGCTACTTGCACGACGCTCCGCCTTTCGTTGCCAAAAGACAATGTTTGCCCCGAGCGGTGTCGCCGCCAGGCGTACTACGAGCTCACACGAGTACTTGCCGACGCGGTTTGTGAACATCGGGGACATAGCACGGACTAGCCGTGCATGCCCCCAATGCCCACGCCCCATGCCAGCATCCCCCATGCATGCTCGCCTCTGCCTGGCAGCAAGCACCTTAGGTGCCTTTCAACACCTCTACCCCCCTTATATATTCTTAGAAAAAAATCCAAGTTTCATGAGTAGACACATTTTGGCCAGAGAATCATAATGGAGTTGTATAGCACCAAATAGCACAAATCAACGTGCAACATAGCTAATATATTCACAAATGACTTTTAAATATTGTAAATGATATTTTTTTACAAAAGAAATATTTTTTTTTGAAATATTTTTATTATACAACGAGAAATACTTAATAAAATAGTAAAAAATATGAAAATTATTATAAATATAGGAAAAGAAATGGAGAAAATTCTCAATACATCTTGTAATAATTTAACACATAAATGAGTAAATATTTTTATAAAAATGTAAAATAAAAATTATTTATTACAAAAAATGCATAAAAATTAATAAAAATAGATAAACAATAGGTAAAATACATAATATTATTATAAAAGCATATGGATGACCAACCACCATTAATGATGAGGAACCCCCATTGTCGCAACCACCATAAGTCTTTCCGACTTCAAACCGCCGCCGCCAACCACCAAGCGTCGACCAACCATCGTCGGTCGCTACCGCTCGAACCACCGCAACTATCCACCACCACCACCAACGACCACCAACATCATTGCGCTTGACATGTTGCTAAGAATTGACTAGCACTAGAAGTGGTGCGACATGGAGTGAGGTGGTGCAACGGGGTGCGGCTTGGAGCGACGTCGTGTCATGGCCACGCCCTGCCATGTCCTGCGACGTCCTGCGACGTGCCATGGCCATGCCCTGCCATGTCCTACAACGGCCTGCGACATCCTATGGCCATGCCCTGCCATGTGCTGCGACGTCATGCCACGTGCCATGACCATGTCCTGCGACGTCCTGACACGTGCCATGGCCATATCCTGCGACGTGCCATGGCCATTTCCTGCCATCTCCTACGACGTCCTGACACGTGC